>NC_072735.1:44036717-44336717 GCF_026930045.1 Uloborus diversus
AGAAACCGTTGAATAGAATTTTAATTAGTGAAATATCAGAAAGAAGTAACCCCGTTAAGATTTAAACTGATTAAAAATTATTGAGGCTTGATAAATATTTAAATTCAGTAACCTAAGTTCCCGGTTGAAATACTTTAAGCTGTAATAAACTTTGTTGTTTCTATAATAAAGCTTCAAATTTGCTTTGATTACCTTGGTGACTGATTCCTCCGAGGGTTGTCTGTCCTTCAGCCATGTGTAAGTCATTGGTTTTCTCCAAAAGCCTCGCATTTGAGGGATACAGATCCACCAGATCTGACAGTCTGAGCAACAAATTTTTGCTTAAAACTGAGCTGGAACTGAACGAGAGAGGAAAAAAATGCCCATGCATTAAGTGTGTAACAACTTGACATAAAATATTTGCGTTTATATGCTCTTTGCGTATCTTTAAAAATGATATTCAAATACAATGGAGTGGTAGTTTAAATTACCACAACAATATATTGCAATAATACATCTTATATAAACGAACATTTCCAAACTAATTTGATGCTTATGATACTTTTGCAAAACTTAAAGTTAAATCTGAATGCTATGCCTAAAAATGTATTAAAAGAAACAAAGGAAGTATTAGAAAAATTACAAGGTACAGTTTCTTTATTAGGGAAGAAAGAGTAAAGCGCAGTGTTTTTAACAGACTTTAAAAAACTTTCATATCTTCATTTTGTTATACTCCTATATTATTAGTTTATATATCAAAAATGCAGCATAATAGCAGTTTAGATTTATTACCGCTAAAAATATAAATAACATTTCATTAACAAAAAATAAAAAAGTTCTCATAGATGAAATAAAATCAGTTACATACTGCGATACAACCTAACAGTAGCTTATATTTTATCAGCCTGTGGTCCAATAACATAGTAAACTTTACATTTCTTGTAATTAAAATCTAAAACTTTAAACTAATTTTTTTAATGAACGGAAAAATAAAACAAAGCAGTAGAAAAAGTTCGATTAAAATACTCAATTTTACTTATACGGGTTTTTTTTCTGCATATTTTGAATAGCAGTAGACAAAGTAATTTAAATAAATACATTTGTGCATAAAAAGTAAAATAAGAAATAACAACGTTAAATCTCATTTATTTTGCATTGAAAAAGGTGTGCATTGTAAAGCTGAAGCACGTGTCAGCAGTAAACAGAAATTTGTGCTATTTGACGTTATTATTTCTATTTTAGTAAAAAATTTCAGCTAAAAATGCTTGTAGCAGAAAAAAAAGTCTTAAATTACTACTAATCTTCATCTAGCAGATTTTAATATCATTACATTAAAATTTGAAAAATAGTATTGCGGCTATATGTATATAAACTCCTTTACATAATTAATTACTGCATAAAAACATCTACGTCTAAGATAACATTAAAAATGCATTGAATTAACATCGAAAGCATAGACCATTTTACTTAAACATAATTTCCATTGAACGTAACTGAGCTTAATAATATTATTATATACTTGTAAAAAGTTCGTTCTTTAATTAAAACATGTTTTGTTACTTAGTCTGCAGCGAAGGCAAAAACAAATTAAAATTTATCTCAGCAGAAACATGGAAAATTGCAATGTCTCGCTTAATTAGAAAAATTTAATTTGCCTCCCGAAATGATAAATGTCCTCATCTTAACACCAGTAGAACATATTCACCATATGCTTTAATTAAATTCCACAAATGTGAACTGTGATCAGGTACTGGGGTGCAGTGTAGGTTTTGATTACGTATGCTCAGGATGGATGAATTGATTCTGAGACTTTCTTGGGGGGAATCGTAAATATCTTAAGATCGCAGCGAATTATTAAGGTTTTAATTTCACTTAATGGTAGTGATACTTATTGGGATGTTTTTACTTTTCCTTGAAAATTTCAGAAAAGTGGGAAATATGGACTAATTACGCATTTTTTTTAACCCACATGATTGATAAAGCTTAATTTTTTTAGTATCTTAATGTCAGATAATGAATTAAGTTTTTAATGATTATGCTTATAATGTTGTAATACTTGAAAATGTATTTTGGTTTTAAGTTTAAGTTTAATCACGTTACATTTAATTTAGTAGTTGTTTTACTATCTGATTCTGAGGTGTTATGTTTTGTTTGATTGGCACTTTATTAACAGATATTTTAAAATAGCGATAAATTTGTTAGTTACAGTAAAATGGTCCAACTGTGGGCCACTTTTCGATATGTTTAATGAAAATTCCATGTGCATCTTTGATTTAGAAATTTGAGCACTTTAGCAATGTTAGCTATACATCTCATTTTTCGAATGAAATGTTTAAAAAAAAATCTAAATTGGAGAGAAGAGGCAGGGGAGTTTTTCCCCCGTGGCCCATAGTTAAACCCCTACGGGATACAACTATGCCACCTCATTTCAAACCAGAAAACACATTGAAAACTTGATCTATTCTGTGGTCAACTGTTGACTGAGATTACACGTTGTCCTCTGCTTGCAACCGTATAAAGAATTTGTTTAGTCCATCATTTACTCTTTTTTTTCCATTTTTTAAAGACTTAATCATCACTTGTCGTCTCGAGTGATTGTAAAGTTTAACACAATAAACGTAGGTAACGTTCTTTGTTATCTGCCTAGGCTTTGACATAGAATTATTTGCGAACTAGATAAAACTCACCAACTAAAGTCTAGGTATCTATACTTCGGTTTCAGAAAATACGTAGCTCTGACAAACTTTAAACAAGATCAAAAAAAAAAAAAAAAAAATTTTGAAAACCTGAAATGCGAAATTCCATTTCTTATTCCAAATCTCATCAAAATAAATAATTTTAAAAAATTATCTCAGTTTGTATTTGTTCGGGATTTCAGTCAGCATCTTCTAAAAAAACTCCTAGGAGTCCGGGCGATAGGGCGACCCTTAAGCTTTCTTCTGTCTTTTCTTGCCCATATTTGCAATAAATAACACAAAATATGACGAAAGCATCCCTACAGAGAAGAAAATGAAGCTCCAAGCCACTAAAATTCGTGTATAATAGGTGGCCTATTGTTGCGCCCTGACATCCCCATTTTCGATAAATGTTGAGATCTTGTGAAAGCTATGAAACATTTTAAGCCAATAAGCGGCTTAATTTGTAACTGGCAAATTAGTAAAGCAAATCTGAACTTAACAGATCTTGAAAAAAAGTATAAGTGGTCTGCTCAAAGGAGACTTTTGACTCTTAAATAAGTGAGTCGAATCACGCACTAAGAAAGACTAAGTTATCTAAGGTATACGAAAACAACGGCAATCTCTGATAAAGCGTATTTAGCTACCTAAATGGTAACACTACCTAGTGATTTTTTTGAAGCTCGTAAATTCGAAAAAGAGGCCACTAAAGAGCAAAATCATCGACATGGCAACGGTGGCTCATTGTTGCTCTCTAGGCACAAAGTTGTACGGTTTTACGGTGTATGTTATGAAAAACGAATTTATTTAATCTTTCTTTAAATGTTTAAAGAGGTTTATCAGTACCTAAAGTTAAATTTGACATTATGTTTAAATGTTTCCAAGTATCATGTCATTGTTCTTTGGAAAAATCTAGTCAGCACAGAGGAAGCCGTTTAACTGATTCAGTGTTTAATTGAATAAGCCACTTTATTGAATCAAATCGTCAAAAACAGAGCAAAATCCAACTTTATTGATTTCCCAACTTTTTTTTAAATCAACCTCATTGTTGAATCGTGAAGAAACGTGATTCATATCAGCGGCGGTCAATGTAGTCTTACGTTTTATTGGCAGTTGTGTATGGAATTGAGTTTATTTGAACAAAACCACAAATTTTAACGATTAAGTTACATTGTCTTTCATTTACTTTATTTTAGCGAGTAATTATAAGAAAATATTGTATAAATAATACGTTTAGCATAAAAAAATCGGTGCAATTTTATTTGGTACAGAAAACAAAACAACAACTAAGAAATGAAATTTTACATGCATGCTTTACAATTTCAATGCGTGGCGTTTAAAAAGAGAAAACACATTTATTTCCCTGAAAAACAATAAATATACTAATCACTCTCATCATTTTCTACTCTTCCATATTAATTAATTCTTTACGCTAAATCAGACTTATATTGCGAGTTTTAGTTGATTGATAGATGCATGCTTGAGTTACTTACCATGAACTGTCAATTTCACTACTGTACTTAGTGGTGATCAAACACCATTGCTATATAGTATAAATTATACGTTTAGCATAAAAAAATCTGTGCAATTTTATTTGATGCAAAAAAAAGTAAAAAATGAAATTTTACTAAAGCATGCTTTACAGTTTCAATGCAGTGTCGTGTAAAAAGAGAAAACACATTTATTTCCCTCAAAAACAATAAATATACTAAACACTCTCATCATTTTCTATCCTTTCATATTAATTAATTCTTTACGCTAAAGGAGACTTATAAGTGTAAGTTTTAGTTGATCGGTAGATCCATGCTTGAGTTACTTACCATGGACTGTCAATTTCACTACTGTACTTAACGGTGATCCAACACCATTGCTTGCTTCGCACATGTAACGACCATCATCTTCTTGCTCAACATCTCGGATGACCAGCGAACCATTCACCAAAGTTTGCACATGGGAGCCACTAATCACCGTGCGGTAATCACTGCTCTCCTCTGCATTATTAATAAACAAATCTGGCATCAGTTTCCAGGCAACACACGTAATTCTCTTAATGTTCATTAAACGCAATATTCTAGAGTAGGTGATTTTTGTTTCTTTCCGGAGAAAGCTGAAGCATTACAAAGATACAAGGTCTAATATTATCTAATTAGATATATAGTTTAGTTAAATTTTTGCAAAGTGCGAAACTTAGTATTTTTTTTAATTTAGTTCTAGGATTAATTTGGCGTTCTATTTTAATTTTAAAAATGCATATTACATCGGGTTTAGTTTGTAAAATATCACAGTATATGATCAATATATAGTAAAAATTTTATTTAGTAAATAAATCGTTCTCCGATTAGAATGCTAGACTTTTGTAAAGGTCTTGGAATCGAGTTTCTGTAAGGTTAGAAAAAAAACCCTCTAAAAAACGCTAAGATAAACGTGGTTTAATAATACATTGGTTTTTATAACATTTTTTTTCTTTTGTAAAATGTGTTTTTCTTTTCCTAATTGCATATTTTATTAATTTTTCCGCTCATTTTTCAGTGTTTCGATGCACCCCTTAATAGAATAGCGAAAACTTTATCAGATTGTTTCAAGAATTACTCATTGCGCTATACTTTTTCTTTTGAAAACTAGTTATTATTATTGTTTTTGTTTGTTTTGGTTGGCGATAGTATAAAATATTATCAACAAGCACAAATAGCGTTTTTATGAATGCGGAAGGTTTTACTTATATTGGCAAATTTTGAAACCAATAATGTTAGAGACTTACTTTTTTCAAAAAATAGATTTTAAAATAATATTTATAAAAATAAAATAATGTAGTTTTGGCCTTATTTTCAAATGTTTAAAATTCGAATAAAATCCGTCGTGGTTAGTTAGGTTGTTTATGTTTTTCATATTACTTTGCTAAATTTTCAAGAATTAGAAACAGTTAAAACTTAAATACACAGCATTTTAAACAATGAAAATGTAAAAAGAAATATTAGTTTCACAACCAGTACACTACTTGCTATAAATTAGTTTGTAACGAGAGGGTAATGCAAACAATCATTAAAAATAATCTACTTATAGTTGTGAAAAACCTCACCTGAATGCTTTAACTAGACAAATCAGATGCTAATCACAGAATTACGTTGCCGCCACGTGAGGTTTGCCTCAACAAGTTATCATTTAAAAACATGAATGAAAGTCTTATTGTATACTTTCTTTTATGCCGTTGACTAAAACAAATTTAAAAATCAACATGGTGTGGTATTCCCCCACACCATGTATATATTCATTTATAAAATCAAATGACACATTTATGAGCTAGGTACTATTATTTTGCAGTATTAAAACATCATAACTGTTAAGTAATGAATATAAGTAAGGGAATGTGAGGCAAAGTGAAATAGCTAAGATAACTTTTTCAAAATAAAACAATTGAAAATTTGTTTTGAAAATAACAGTACATAAGGAAAGAACAATGTATTTTATAATAAAATTTCATTAAAGCATTATTTTTATTTTTGGCAGTAAGTTTGTTTTATTAAAAAAAAAAAAAGTGGAAAATTTTCACCTTTTTTTTCAAAAGGCAAAGTGAAAAATGATTTTTTTTTCATTAAATAAAATATTTCTTATTCGATTTAAACAATATTTTATTACTAAAGGAAAAATTAAATAAAAGGATGAATGCATAAATGAGCGATAAGAAAGCAATATAACTAATAAATAAATAAATAAATAAATTTATATTTGAAGGTAAAGAAATGAGTGAATAACATATTAAATGAACGAATGAATAAATGAATTATAAAAACAAGGAATGTGAATAAATTCATTAATAAATAAATACGTAAGTGATTAAGTAAATGAGAGAATGAGTAAACGAAATGACATATATTTTTTTGGCCCATCCACATTGCCCCTCATGCACTTGACGAATTGAGCAAAATGTTTGAAATGCAAGTAAGCTTAATATTCACTAAATAAATACTGCACCGAACACTCAGTTAATATTTAAAATTCTGAAAACAAAAAGTTTAAAATTTTAAAACAACAACAATAATTTTTGACATACAACAAAATATTACAATCTGAGAATCCATTTTTTTCAACTGCTTGTATTATCATATGTTTTGAACCTCAGGGGTATATTTTTCTTGATTGGAATAGAGTAAATGCCTTACTTCATACTTAAAATAATACCAGATAGGTGGCACTAGAAGCAGAATAAATATTTTACCACTTCACATTGCCCCGCTATTTCACTATGCCCCACATTCCCTACATGTTTTTTTTCTCCAAAAACTAGTAGAGCAATAATGAAACGTGTTTTTGAGTATAACGAAATCGCTTCTGACAAACAGAGTATGTCTATTATTACTATTTTAACCTTTTTAACTATTTCTAAGAATAAAATTATGTCAAATACGTACTTGAAAGTTATGGGCAAAGTCTATTGAAACTATATACGAACCAATACTGAGAAATATTTCCTTAAAACGATAAAGATTAAGAAATTCAGTATACAATTTCGACATCAATATCATCCAATATATATTTTATGCGCATAACTAAACAACCTGTATCTTTGTTGATGTCTTTACCATTATTATTTTTTCAAATCTCTTCTACACAAAAAAAACCTTTTGTGATAGAAAATTACACGATGCCATAAAAACACGATTTTGCTTTCTGCTTCCTTTACGGAACGTCATTTACAACGGCTATTTTCTCATCACTCTTCAAACCCAGCGGCGACGTTTTGGGAAGATCGAAAACATGTGCCAATGATGCATTGTCAGGAGTAGATTTTTACATGGAGTGACTTATCTTTTCCCCAACGGGCAGATTATAAATCGTTTTTCGCTTTAGTGGCCATAAGGTAATGTTAAATGTACTGTGAGGTACAAAGGCTTTGAGCGCATAAATTCATTTTTAAATACACTGATAAGGTTACGGCAAATTGGAAATGCAGTGCATTTAACGATGTTTCTAAACATGTAAGTAAATTTAATTTTTTATCTATAATTTTATCAGCTATTTCTTTTGAAGATTTTTTTTACCTTTATTTCATTTAAAGGCTTTGAAGAAAGAAACCCCAAAACTGCCACGCTGTTAATGACATGTAGTACATCGAATCCGGTGCTAAGTGTTTCGGCATCCAGAATTGGGATTTAGAGCAAAAATTAAGATAAAATATTATTTTTTTCAAAAATGCTTATTTGGTGTTGAAATAAAACAAATAATAATATAAACTAATTTGAATTTTGATATCTTGAATTCTGAATAGGTTTTCCGCAATCACGAGTGTGTGTTTGGAGGCACCTGTGTGTGCATGTAGACGTATGTGTTTTTGTCTGTGAGCAGATTTTTGTGTGCGTGTATGTGTGTGTTACTGCAGGTGCATATGTGTTTAGGGGCATGTGTGTATATGTAGGCGTGTGTGAATCTGTAGCTGTTCGTGTGCAAGCATCTCTGTCTCTGTGCGTGTAGGCGTGTGTCTTCAAGAATACTTGACGTTAAGCTTAACTCAATGAAATACTACTCGTCCATGCTATGACACTTTGCTCCGTATTTGTGCAGATAAATTCTGTCGAAAAAATAAAATCAAAGGAAATCAAAACAGTCAAATGAGAACAATAAGCAATTCGTGATTGCTTTATAATATGGCATAGCTGTGGTATTTGTACTTACGTAACGAACAGATCACTTAAAGGTTTGGAAACTTTTTGTTCTAAAACTTGATTTTGATACTTCTATTTTATGGAGTTGCAGATAGTTTTTTTCTGCACAACAACAACTGATTCCCATATCATTAAACGTAGTATTTTTAGTTGAAAAATGAGTTTGTGTGTGGTTATGGTTACCAGAACAAGACACCAACGTGATAGCCACTGATAATTTGGGGTGTTACATAATTTCTTTAAATATTTTTATTTGAATATGTGTGTCATGTTTTCAAATGTTAAACTCACACTACCAGCCATTTAGTAGACTTGTATTATGTCCATTCTTCAGCGATTAAAATTTGTTTCTCGTGTCATGACTGAACGTATTTTTTATTTTCAGAGCTATACTTAAAATTATGTTTTAACAACAATGAGAAGATAACCTCAAACCTAAACCTGAGAAATTTATTAGCCATGTGACTGAAAATTTTTTGACTGTCCTGTCATCTAGCGGAAAATAAATACTTGACATTCGCACATAAAGGGGAAAGAAAATTCCGTTTTGAATCTTATTGAGCCTTATGGTTGCAATTTCACAAATCTATGCAAATATGTTTAATACAGGAATCAAACTACAACTTCTCCAATTGCTATTTTCTGGATTCAATTCAACCACTCCAAAATAGGGACAATCCCAAATGGTTGATATGAATGGGATCTCTCGTCTTGGTGTAAACCTAGGTTGTATGGTACGATAGTCTTCTTTACATTACTAGTTAGTGTGCATTGTTAGTTAATTTTGAATTTATGGAAAGACTTTATTATACTTGTTATATAATTAAGAAATCACAAAAGTTAGCTTACTGCAGTTTTGGCTGCCCAGAAATCTACTACTACAATTCTGTGACCTAAACAAGTTTTATTTTTTGAACAATTGAATAATTTAATGTAATGTTTATGTTTTAACGGGAAAAGTGAAACGTTTTCTCAAATGCTTAATACCTCTTTAACGTGCTCATATATCTAAAAGTTTACCATTTGAATCAACTATCATAAACAATTCTCACCTTCGTTTTTCTTCCAAATTACTCTCGGTTCAGGTCTTCCATCAGCTGTACAGTCTAATATGACCAGGCCGCCGA
Source organism: Uloborus diversus (assembly GCF_026930045.1). NCBI lineage: Eukaryota > Metazoa > Arthropoda > Arachnida > Araneae > Uloboridae > Uloborus > Uloborus diversus. The sequence continues at coordinate 44,046,156 of NC_072735.1, forward strand.
TAGGCACAAATTGGTCGTTCGGCTCAATTTTCCATCTTGGTGGAGCTTTTTGAAATCATAAAATAAGATTAATTAGATTACAATGTATACCAGCAGTCGTACATTCTCATATAATAACCTTAAAACTTTACTGGCGATTGAAATATGAAAAATTAAAGCTTTGTCTTTCAGCTTCATGATATTTATACTGTTACAGTTACCATCAGACATTCCAGCTAAAGCAGTAGCCATCGTGGATGAATAGACTTATGTGTGTGAGTTCGTTTTTTCCCCGCTAAACACCATACCATTCCTACTTTTACCACATTTAGTAGGTACAATTGCCACTGCTTGTTTTTTAACTTTTAAAACACGTTTATAAGCTACAGTTGGTTTAATGTCAATAAAAATATATGATTAATAATTTAACAGGATTCGTTTCATTTAAAAACAAAAACGTAACAAAATACATAGAAATATTTTTCCATTATTGCTATTTATGTGTTCTCGAAAGATATCTACGACCCGCTAATGTTGCGTTGACGCAACAGTTATTAAGAATAATCAAAAAAGTTACTATAAAACTAATTTTGTACGATTGCTGTTTTGGATTTAAGAATAACATTAGAACCCTGTTAAAAAAATTTGCCTTAAAAATTTATTTTTATGTACAATAAAAATTGTTGTTCTCGCATCCTATTTTATTTTATTTTTTTTTTTGCTTAAATTTGCGATCTAGTTTCTTTCAGAAAAAATAAAAATAAAAGAAATTTAGGTTTAAATATGAAATACCTTTAGTCAAGGTTACTTTTTTTCGGAACATTCCTCAAAGAAATTGCTTCTGTGAGGGAGGAGGGGCTAGTGTGTTGAGGTAACGTCAGGGAAAAAGGGGTAGGCTGGAGGATTGTCTCAACTGCCTTCCGGGTAGAAATGCAATTTATTTATATTATGTACGTTTTGACTGTGGAAGCGCTTTTTTTTTCGAATCCGCTTTTTGAAATGCCCAAAACAAGATAAATTACTGTGGAGGATGCATTGGAATAGATTTTCGAAAAAAACTCAGTTAATGAAACTAATAGTCGACCCTGCTTAACCCGTTCGCACCCAGCGTCACGCGGACGCTACGCAACAATTCCTCTCTTATCAGCCTAGCGGCACGTATCCGCTACGCGCTCTGATCGACGCTGACGTCCCAGCGTCACATATACGCTTTCTCGAAATGGAACGATTGAATTGAATATTTAAACGATAATAGATGGCGCTGAATGGCTATAACTTTGATCATATTCGAGTCACATGGTATTTGACCTTCATGTACACGCTTTAGTTTCTTATTTGGACCTCTCAATGGGATAGATTTTTTTTTAATGCAAACAACAGTGAATCACTGCTCTGCGCATACGATTTATGAGGTCTCAATTGCTCTTGTTTATATCTTTGCTTCTCTTTTTTTTTGTTGCGAGTAATTGAAAGAGATATACATCTAGCTGAATAAATTATGGGGGAGGGGGAGGAAAGTTAAAATATTTTTGCGTATGTGTTCCAGACTTTTGGGATTCCCCGTTCGATGAGAGTACAGGAATGATTTCAAGCGGCACTGAAGTTTATGATTATTTTTGAATCCTTTCTGATATTGTTCTTTATATATTCTTTTTTATTTGGAGACTGGAACATTGCAATAAAAATGGTTAGCGAAATGAGTGAAAGGGAATGTTTTCGAGAGAATTATGCAGCAATTTTGAGACTTGTGGCGTGGGAATTTAACTAGTTTAAATTCGTTGACCTAAGTTGTTTTAATTAAAATAACATAAGGAACATATTTTTTTTTGCTACATTTCTTTTTCTTTGATTGCACACTCACGATGTCTAACTCTATTTTTGTTTTTGTGCACATATTATTTATCTTTGTACACATAGTTAAAGTTTTCGTATTCTACTTGTTTCACTCCCTTCTAATAATGTAATAGTCTTTATATTATTAATTAGTAATCAGTAGTACATTGTTTAAGCAAATTTAAAATTTCAAGTCATTATTTTGAAATGCTGATTTTATATGAATATTTTTGTTCAGTTAGGCTTAACTGCTGTAAATGCTCGGGCCGATGACGGCGTTCCATTTCGGAACGTTCGGTCCCGTAGCAGCGCTTCGTTTTCCATGCGCTGGTCCTCAAGGGGTTAATGGAGTAGTAATTTTCCACAAAAAGTTATTCTAATAAGCGGAATATTCCATTAAACGGTATTGAAATAATAGACATCAGCGGTTTGGTACATTGGAAATGCATAACATTTAGCAGGATATATATATATATATATATATATATATATATATATATATATTTTTTTTTTTTTTTTTTTTCTTACCGATATTCTAATAAGCGGACTTGATTTTATTGTTGTCCCTACAGAAATAACAGAAGCTAGTGACGAAGAAGATGGCAATGACAACATTTTAAATAATGATAATGAAGTTTTACCAAAGAGATACTGCTGTTTAAAGTGATGTTCAAGCCAAAAAAAAAGTTTGATCGTTCCAAATCCTGTCGTAAAAAAGCTAAAAAACGAAAAACAGAAGTATTGCGATGGGAAAAAAAAACAGGAATCAATTCATAGGTATAAACCAACAAATGAAGAACAGTGTGGATATTTTCAATCTTTTTTTTTTTTTGACTTTGATGTTTTATGGCATCTTGTTGAACAAATGAATTTATACGCCCAGCAAAAAAAAAAAAAAAAATCCCAGAATTCAAAGCAACAGAAAGCATTTTGAGAAGATTCACCAGAATATTTTTGCTAACTGAGCTAATACTCGCTACTCCAGAAACCAGAGGAAAAAGGTTTTAGTTCTTCAGCCTCATATCGTTGAGCAATTTAAGTTCAAATTAGGTGGTGGCAAATATTCTTAAATTATATTGAAATTCCATTAAGAAATGCTCGGAAATTTTCAAGATTATGTAAAGAAAAAAAAAGTCACTATAGGATTTTAAAATGGGTGGTTGCACTTCATTTTTACAGACTCTCTATGATAGTGACATAAAGTCCATCTATAGGAGGGGTTAACAAATTCAGCTCACCAATGGGGACATTTAACCGTAACGTTTACAGGCATTACCACAGACAAACTATTTACCACTGCAATGTTTGTAACGTTGCTCTTAATCACGACTACAGCGAAGCCTATCATATATAACTATACTGCTCAAAAAATTAGAGGAGCTCATGATTTTAACAAAATTGAGAAAAACATTATTCCGAAAACTAATTTCCAATACAGCCTGCATATTTTCAGTAAACATGAGAGTAAAACGTAAACTTTGGAAGCAAATCAATGTTTCTGTCGTAGAAAAGCAGAAAAAGGCTACAAGTTCAGAAATCGTGATTTAACAGAAGCTCATTTTTTCACTGTCTGAGCGGTAAAATTCAACCGTTCATTTTTTTTTGATTGGAAAATGCCACGACACCACAATTTACCGGATTCTATGGCTTGACGTTTTACCGGGGGACTGGAATCCGGGTATGCACAAAGAATTGTGGCAGATGATGTTGGAGAGGCATACATTTATGTTCGTTTCACTGTTCTAGAGGAAAAGAAAACCCAGTCAAATGTTTTCTGCTTCTTTTTTGCAGTATTGCATCTTAATACACATGTAAACTCCAGTTTATGCCTTTGCAAGGTTGCCTCACAAAGGTTTCTTCACTTTGGTGTGATTGCTCCTTTGTTCCTCTACTTGTTTTGAGCAGTGTGTAATAAATCAATTTTTTTCTTAAATTAAAAATTTCTAAAGTGCATTTTTGTGCTTTTTTTTCTATAAATTTCAGTTTCTTCTAAAATTTTCTGTACATTTCAGAATCATAACACAGATAATAAAAGTTTCCAGTGTATAAAACGCATTGAAACTGTAGAATAATTTCTGATAAAACTATTCAGCTTTCATACTCTTTTTTCGCTGACGTTGCGTCAACGTAACACCCTTTTTCAGTCCTTTATTTCTAAAGCTAGTGCAATTATGTTCTGTTAAAGGATATTACTATTGCATGGGTTCAGAATTTTAACTTTTGTGATTCTTATCCAAAACAAATAACGATTTTGATTTTTGACGGTTAACGGGTTAAACTTTAAAATGATGGTCTAATATGTCGTACAAGCGCAATTACATAAATTGGTGTTTTAATTACTCTAAAATAGGAAGAAAATGCAAGCACTCAGCATGGGTGTAGTTGGATACGTCATAAATAAGGTTGCGTATTTATTCGAAAAACTTCACAATGCACATTTCTTTAAAAAACGCTACTCTTATTATTTGCAGTGTTCAGTATTCATTACTATGAGAATGCAAGTGCATTTAATGCAAGAGCAGCAAATGGAAATGCTAGATTAATAATAAATTGAACACAATGGTTAAACAATTTCACGACTAAATTCACAAACAATATAATTGGCTATTAATCGTCATGAATAAAAATATAGTCAGTCTTTATTTGAAGAAATAAGAAAATTTGTTTAAAAAAAATTCATAAGCAATTTTATGAAAATTGGACTGTTTTTCCTATGCTTTAAATTTGCCATTTAATCGTGCGAATACTCTACAGTTGTCATTGTTATTGAAATCTACCTCTATACATAGATGCATTTCAATAATAATCCACAATGATTCTATTTGCATGCTTTATTTCAAAGTTTTGGATTCAATTCATGTGCTGAATTTGAGATTATTGTTTAATTTGTGCAATTCATGTGATTGTATTGTCCGAATGGTTGCTAAAATTACGTATTTGTCGTAGATTGAATGATTCAATCAATCCAATGTCACTTACCGCTGACAGAGAGTGGCACGGAGTAATTGACTGTGGCAGCGTCGTTGTAAGCGACGCACGTAAACGTCCCACTGTGTTCTTGACGCAAGGACTTGAAGATTAGTGTGGACACAAAGTCATCGATCATTTCCAGCGATATTCCAGTCTCCAGAGATAAAGGTATTCCATCTTTTAACCATGATATTCGAATGGGAGGGTCTCCTGTTGGTACGCTGCAAGACACACTCGCCCTCATACCTTCTTGTGGGTTTTTGGGAAAGCTGAATGGAGTTATTCCAGGTGGAACTAAAAGAAACAACCATTTTGTTAATATATGGTCAAAAATGAGAACGCATTTTTATTGGATTAATCAGTTAATAAATATAAAAGTAAACATTATCATTTTATTTTACATAGATATATATTTCATAATATTCATTTAGAGATTCCGAGGCAGATGGGGTATTAGACTGAATATATGCTGTGAAAATACAAAAGGGGGTTTCAGAAAGCTGCAAATGTTTCTATGAACCTATCATAAATCACGAGTGAAAAGTAGAAAAAATAATGTTTTCTATATTTATTCATATTTCAGTGACAATGTAAGGGTTTAACTTAAGTTTTCTTTGGTTGTGTCTGTTTGTTTATTCCCAAAACTCACATTAAAATACTACGTCATCTTAACTACCTATTTTCATATATAAATTACGTATACGTTTTTTAGTCTACTTTCTGTAAAATTAAACAAGGAAAAAACATAAAAGAAGGCTTAATGCATCCAAAAAATATTGTAAAAAAAATGTCAAAAACAAATAAAATAATTAAATAGACAACAAAAGATTATAAATTAGAAAGAAAGTTTTGAAATGTTGAAAATGTATTTAGGTCTATCTGTCTGCCCCCCCCTCTCTCTCCTAATAAAATTTGGGTGAATATTCCAATTCGAGTAAACTTTCTTTTTGTGTAAAAGATTTTGGCGAGAACACCTCATACCCATATTTCACTTTTTGGTTTGAACATTTTTTCATATAATGTTGAATAGTTCTAAGAAAAAGTTTAACATTAGCCCTATTTCTTTTACTAGATGGATATTATTCAAGCACATTTCTTTTTAAAAAACTCTTGATAAAGAACATGCGTATTTTTTTATATATATTTAATTTTGATTTAGCTATTTTAGAGGCATTTTTTGAGCAATTAAAATGTTTTTTAACATTAACGCCTAAAGTTGAATTTAAAAAATTTCTTTTAAGTTCTGTTAAGTTTTCCGTTATTGCTCGTAGTGCTAATTTAAACTGATAACTGGGTACTCAAAAGGTCAATTCGATGTAATATTTAAATTGCAATTCAGCTCTTTTATCTACGTGCGCATATGCAATTAAAAACTTAGCATACAGGAAAAAAATATTTAGAATCATTTTTGATGGTAAGATTTTAATTGCTCTCCGACGGATCAAAATCATTTGCATGACATTGACCTGACAAAATTTGCATTATAACTGTATGAAATGAGAAATATTTACATTAGAAACATTGTCAATGTATCGAACAGATAAAATCGTGAAATTTATCATGCAGTCTGCTGTGGCTTCATTACAGTACAAGAAAAAAAATTGCACAGCATATAGGTTGGAAAGTAATATGAATAGTTATTTCAAAAATTACTTGAAAACACATTTCGAAAAGTCATATTCCCTTAAAGAGTTTCCTTAACTAATGTTTGCATATTTAATTTGACTTTTGTTTTTACAATATTATCGTCAAAACATTAAATTCACAAAATAAATAAATAATAAAAATATTAACTTAAATCTTTATGGTACATAAATTGAATGAAATCAGGCAATCACTAGGATCATATACATGAATAATTATTTGTCAGTTAATTATTTCTGCATTAAAAATAAACTATTCTCAAATTAAGCAAATTGGTTTTTAATACACACATTACAGTCGCAAAAAAATGTCTTTCCAATAAACAAACCTCAACAGAAAATAAACTGCCCAAGCTAACGTGGTGTTTAAGAGAAATAAATGTACATACCCAACGCAATTCCTTTCACCATCAGATATACATAAGAATTAGGAGATTATTTGCATATGCGTGAACCGTAAATCTTAAAGAACGATAAAACGTCACACACAAATGCATATTGGGAAAAGAATAATGCAAAATTCTCAGCAGAAGGGAAAAAATACAATAAGACATAATAATAAAATAAATGGCTTCTTTCCGATCTCAGAGATAGCTGCCTTAATGTTACAGTGGGGACATGATAATGCTGCAATTTCACGCCCGCGCTTCGTAAATGACCGTTGAATTCTGCTTTTATTACTGAAAAAGAAATACCAAGAAATGACATATGGATGAGTAGATACAGCTAGATGCCATAAAAAATTTCGTGGATGTTTGCAGAGGCTTTATATTTACTGTGTTTTAAGCGCTCGGAGTGTGAAACGGTAGTGGGGAAAAAGTGTTGAAATAGCGTGATACATACGTGATCTTTCTCTGTTTTTTAAGTATCGATTTTCTTTGGAAATTAGTAGGTTTTGGGAAAAAAATAGGTTTAGAATAGGCAGTATAAAAGTTCTTTGATTTTTTTTGTTTGTTACTTTTGTATGTTTTGAAAAACCTGAGTTGCTCTAAGCTATTTAATAGCGTTCTTTACTGTCCAACGTTAAGGAAATCTTTACTTTCTCCCATGTTTCATTGCGTAGGTTCTGTTATAAGTATGCTGTTAAAGTGCATATGTTTCCAACCGTATTCAGGTACATATTTTACAACAGCTATACTTAACTTAAACCCCAACTATTACAATTATGTTCTGTTCAGCACAATGTTTTCTAAACTTGACAGTATTCCGCTTTGTACCGTATTCAGGTACATATTTTACAACAGCTATACTTGATTTAAGCCCCAACTATTACAATTATTTTCTGTACAGCACAATGTTTTCTAAGCTTTACTATATTCCGCTTTGAGCTACTCAAATTGTACCGTACTTTTAAAACTGTGTATATAACTATATAGAAAATTCTCTTTCAAACTAAAAGTAACGAATATGTATGTATAGATATACCTAATTTTTAATATTTACTATGCTTTGATTTATGAGAAAGACATATTCAAGTTTCTCATTATTAGAGCCATTCTACACTAAAACTATTGTAGAGAATGTACAAGTTTTCCTGCAGCAATATTTGTTATTTATATGTTATTCAATGTGCTTAAAATTTCAGTGCTTTTTCTAGCGCGTTGCATTTGTTTTTAGAAGTGTGCTAGTGGAAACTACTAAAAAATTTGTGAACCAAAATCCATCTTTTCAACTTACTAAAAATTTCAATTTCAATTGGATTTTAGTACAACTAGCGAATAACTAGTTTGTATTGAAAAAAATAATGTTTTTTTTTCTTGAATAAATTGATCACACTATCTTTATTCAAACCAGTTCCAAAGAGAAAAAATGTGTGTTTGTACTCTGGTTAGACGTAAACGGTTACAGCGTTGATGTATCACCTTTCATTCAAATATCCTAAAAACGTAAAGTAGCACTATAAACGTTTTCTCAATTTATTTTAAGAAATACATACGAATAAAAAGCACACTCTCGAGTACTAAACACAACATTTTTTATTTATATTAGAAGTTTCTGACCGATATTATAAAACCCTTTCTTTACTCTTCATGTTATTCTACCCGAATCCATCCCGACGAACCTACATCTACGTTTCTTAAGAAAGTTCTTGGAATAACAAGGCTATGCATGAAATTTAAATTACGGATGGAACGTTATATGAAAAAAGATCACGGAATTGAATTAAAAAATCCTTCTTCGAAAAGTCAGCTTTTTAGTTTGTGTGTTGTATAGTTATTTATACAGATCACTGGATCATAATTAAATGCAAGAGAAAAGCATAGACAAGCGATACAATGAGTGGTCTAACGTTTCACAACGAGGGAAAAAATCGTAACATTGTGAAACCTTTCAAACAAATAAAAAAAGGAAGTAAACTGAGTAATGATCGATCTAACTCAAACTCAATTGCCTCGATAGAAAGAAACTTTTAATAAAACGCTTTTAGTACTTTAAACAAAAATAAATTGAAAACCAGTTTTTTTTCTGGGTGAATCCGGGCGGAGATTCAAGGAAATGTGTGGGTTATAGAAATGAAACTTAACGCAAAGGACGCAGAATAACTCGAAAAACCTACATTGAAGCATTACAAAAATATGCATAAAAGAAGGAGGAATGAGTTCTTGGATTGTAAGATGATGCATTACGCAAAATTAAATCTTGAATTTAAAACTATGGATTTATTATAAATCCTATAATCAACTAAAACGGATAAGTTAGGCTTCACAAACTATAGTTTCCTTAAATGTTTCTGAGCACAACACTGCCCAAAATGGCTTAAAAGTATTTTTACTTTGGAAGCTCATTGTTTTTATGCCATTTTCGAATGTTTACAAAAATATAAATGCAAAAATACACAAAATTAACATTTCTGCTAATACATACGCTTTCTAATCACAATTGATATTTTTAAGAATTTAAAATAAAGTGCCTTGCTGCTCAATGAAAGGTATCACAAAACAGCTTTAAAGTCTGTTTACTGATGATTGATAAATTTAAGTCTGAGTGTCTATCATAATCAATTTGAAGAATAATTAGTTTAAAAAAAAGCACTTTTGTTCCGAGTTTAAGCTGAAAACAATTACAACTGTTTTATTTTATGATTATGTGCAATTTTTCGGTAACCTTATTAGTTTACCTTTTGCCACAATATTTTCAATTATACATTGGTTCATCAAATCATCTAGTCGATTTCATTTTTGAAAAACACACTGAATAATTTTGGTTTTGAAATAAAAACAAAAGTCATTTATTTTGCATTCGAAAATATCACTCATTCAACGCTTTACAAATAAATGTTGGTCAATTTGCATACAATGTAAAAAAAAATAAAAACGTGTTCTAAAAATTTATTCTTATTGATCAATATTTCTTTCATGACATCAAGAATATTTCCCACAATGATAATCTAAGAGGATAAAACAGACAAAACGAATCTGTCTTTAAGAAGATCATTTGCTATTACCCTAACGAAGAAAAAAGTGAAATAACAGGCTCGACTAATGATTAACGTTTTCCAATAGACTTTTATGTTTTCAAGAAGGGTTGATGGTTTTGCTAAAATTTCCTTTTATAGCCGTACTAAACATAATTTTTCTGATAAATACGGATGTATTCCTTTTGATGGATCGAACCTTTTATTATCGATATACTTGCATTTTGGTGGGTTGTGATTGTTAATTGAAGTTTTTTCATCGAATGATGTTACTTTTTTTTGTAAACTGCGAAACGATTTGCGAGATTTCCTTTCGAAGTTTTTTTTACTTGAGATGAATAATTATATGATGAAGAATAAAGTTAATTTTCTCACATGATTTGGTAGTAAAACATAAACGGGTAAAGTAAAAAAGTCTGCCGAACGTTTTTAATTTTTTTTTTCATATTTTAAAATTTACTTTGATTTAAAAATGCATCGAGCTATAATTTCATGCGTTATATTGCTTCTTTAAAAATATATTACTTTTCACACTGTTACAATATTTAAATCTATTTCTTGAAAATATACAAGCTTACTCAGAATGTAATAAAACAAGAAGTACATTTTAATTAATTTTTCGTGCTTGTAATCGATTAATAAGTCGACTATATTTTCATTCGCATGATCAACATTGTTGATATTAAGGTATTAAATAAAACTAAGTTTTTAGAAGCTTTTTCATTTCAACATAGAAAATCATTGAACCCAAGGGTAACTAACTTTAAAATTGCTCCGATATCTTTTGCATGATTGATTTTCGGGGAATATATACAATTTAATGTTAGGAAATGATAGATTCGCATATTATTTATTGGATAATTTATTGTTGAAAAATGTCCAGTTTTAAGTTTGTAATTAAAAAAACCTTCTAAAACTTCAAAGTATTATTTATTGGCTGAAAAGCATAATTCAAAGAATCATGTTCAAGTAATATTTGATTTGAATGCCAACTGTTTAAGTTTTAAAAACCTTGGACATTAATAATGGAAAGAAAAAAATCTTATTTTCCAGATAAAACACATTTGGGAGTTTCCAAGGTAACAGACGAAACTGAGAGTTGCTTTTGTTCTGCCACACATATTAAAGCATTTTAACACATTTAATACGAAATTCGTAATAAAGTCATTATGCGCATCTGAATTTTCAGACCGTTCTAGCACATTCAACACGCAGCTATTGCGTAGGTTTACTACAGTGTATCTGAAGCTAGTCCATATTTCACTTTTTAAGAAATGTGGGGTTCTTATTTCTTTCAGTTTTTTTTTCTTTCTGTTCCTTATGTTTGTAGTAGGCTGCTTTGCACACTTGAATGATTTTTTAAATTTACATCAACATTTTCCAGGGTGTTTTACCAAGTCTTTTATCACTCTGAGAGCAACAATTGTGTCTAAACTCATGTTCGGTTTGTCACCTAGTCACAATTCTTTTGTTAAACCTCTCTTCTTGGAAGTTTGGCCTTGAGGGAAAGTCAGTACAGCCTTAACAATATTGGTCAAATTAGGGTAGTGCAGCTTTTTATCTTTCAAGTTAAAGATGAAATTACAATAGTTATTGAAGGGGTTATATGCTACAATCTTAGGAATATCTTCGTCATTGATGAACATTAGGGTGTATCCAAAAAAAGAAAAAAGGAAAATGTTTGAAATATCTTTAACAACGCCAACATGTGCCGAGTTGCGTCTGAAATTGTGAACGAGCACTTACGTACTAGGCTGAATCGAGAAATATTTTTTCGAAAATTCGTAATTTCATGATAATAAAACATTGCACCTATGGCTCCATATGTACCACGAAAAGTTTATCCAAATTAAAAAATATTAAGGTTTACAGCAGGAGGCCTTTCTTCAAAAAATTGATTTTTTCTGCTTCTTTTTTAAAAAAATACACATTAATTTATATTAAAAATCATTATTTATTAGCAAACACATATTAAAATCAACATTTGCAAATGAATTATATAAAAAAAAAAATATGTATTTAAAATGAAAAATTTAACTGAAACATGACAAACCCATATTTTTGAGTACTATGTGGAATATTTAAATATTGCATGCCAGTAAAATCTCCTACTTAACGCTAATTACCTACTTTATCGTTTAGTCTTCAGCTTTATAATTTCTGAAAATTTTCCCTATGTTTAAAAAAAACATATAGAAAAAATATTAGTTTTTTGAAGATAATTATAAATTTATGCAGGATATTTTTATATTTTTAAACTCGAATAAATATTTTTGTGGTACATTTGGGGCTATCAGGGCAACGTTTTATAAACATGAAATTTCAAATATTTTATTGAATTTAAGTCAAGTAAATTTTCACCAGTCTTCCTTTTAAAAGCTTCACTTTTAAGGAAGCAGGGAATAACTTTCAATGAAAAATCACATAACTCGTTATGCATAATGTGTAGAATTTTTGTGGTGTACCAAAAATATAGGATTTATAGGAAATCTAGGATGGTTTTTGACCTTTTTTGAAAATTATAGGATTTATAGGAAATATAGGACAACTTTGATCCCTGCATTTCTAATTGGGCAATTAAAAACTGATAATTTATTAAAATGCATCAATAACCCCAATTCACTCCGAACTATTTCAACTTCTCAAGCGTCAACTTGTTTCTGAGCGGAACATAAATCACTCTGAAAGAGAGAGAGAGACTATAAGCAACGGCTTACCAAGAACTTTGAGATAGACGTCAACGGAAGCCTTGATACCTTCATCACTTTCTACCTGGCAGCGGTATTTGCCTTCGTCTTCGACACCGTCTAACCCTTGGATGAGCAGAGTTCCATTAGTGAACACCTTCTGGCGTCTTCCCAAAGGAAGTTGCCGGTTGCCTGTAAAGAAGTAAGAAGCTCGATCGGTCTAAAAACTATGATAGATGATGGTGGCGACTTAAATGATTTGGTCACCATTTTTCTTTCCTTGCTTGTCTCTTTTGTTCCACGAAAGACACACAGATAAGGAGTCATTTTTGTGAGATATAGGTAATAAATTGTTTGGAGAGTGAAAAATAAGTTTTAAAATATATTCGATCTTAGAAATAGTACTTTTGAGGTCGGAAATTTCTGATTTTATAACGTACAATGCAATAATGACACGATAGTTTACACCTGTGGTAGGCAGGATCATATTTTTAAAAAACAAACATCATCGATTTGTTCTGATGTGGAACATAAGTGATGTTAAGATATTCTGTGTTCAATTATATCCAGTTTCTGCAAAGCTATCGGCAAACAATAACTGAAACTTCTCAATGGTTTCGAAAACTCTAAATTAAAATTTTTAAACAGAATGTTTTAATAAATATTTTTTTATGATCTTCATTTTATTTCGATTAAATAGTTCCGGGATTTGGTTTTAACTGAATTACAAATAAGAAGAAAAAAAACATCCGAATTAAAATTTAGCAGATTTTTATGTCAGCCGGGTTAAAAGACGAAACTGACTGTTAAAGATAGAAAATCTTTCAATTTCATTAGCTAAAATCACCACTAAAATTGGAAACATTAAACAAAATATTGGATGATTTTTTTCTCGTAAACACCTCTCTCTAGGTTATATAAAACTACAAATTTGAAGAAGGGATTTAAAACAAAGCGTCTAATTTTATTAAATGTGGAACATTTGTAAGTTGCAATTTACAGCCTCTAATACTTATAGGACAACATGCACCATCTTTTCTCCCTTGCGCATGTTTTAAATGGAAATCACGAAAATAATTCTTTCATGCAATTAGTAGGACATTTAACATTCTAGTAGGGCATTAAACATTTTTCTGCTGAACAAATCTTTTTAAAAACCCTTTTTTAAAATCAATTTCTTTAAATTAATGCATTTTGAAAAGTAATAAGAGCTATGCGTTTATCAGATAATATTATGTCTATGCATGATATTATCTGAAAATAATACCTACCATATTCTTGCGGAAATATCTTCTTCCAGAATTATAATAAGAAAAGCATTTTTCACTCGCAAATTATTTATATAGAATTATTGTGATGACCGAATAGTACAATATAGCTAATCGAAAACTAATTTGAAGTAAGAGATATAATATGAGAGAGTTAATTCATATGAGGCAGTGAGAAGTAAAGGGATGTAAGTGCCAAAACTAAAATTTTGGAAATCTGTACGAATAGTAGGGGAATTTCTCCTCTACCTCGGAGCAGGAGATGGTACTTATAAGTCTGGTGGGTGCTACTATACAGCATGATTAAAAAACAAAACAAAGAAAGCCTACTAGGATTTGAACTTGAAACGTGTTTTATAAGAAACTTTATGAAAGTTAACTTAACTTAAATCTCTTTGTTTCTCACTGACTCATATACGTTTTACAGAAATTAGTATGTTTTGTCCTCTCCAATAGTTCTAGCAAAACTAAGGAGTTTCATTCTCTTTAATGAGCCTTTCATTTTATGGTCGTTATTTTTTTTTTTTTTTTTTTGCCTGTAAATTTAACTCGATCATTGGAAGGTCTCCATTCCTTTAACACTAAATAGATAAGCACTAAATACTTCAAGCTTAGTAAAAACCATACTAACTGGTCTTTTGACGGGTTAGTGATCTGTTTAATGCTAATAACATTAGAGATCATATCTATGTAAGATTTACTCACGTGCAGTGAAAATGATTTTTTATGGATTAATAATACGCTTCGAAGATAAGTCAACAAAAATTAAGAAAATATGGCAGTAAAAAGTTAATCAAAACCATTTTATTTACGCTTAGAAATTGACTAAATAAATCAAATTTAGTTCATTTTTTAACACAACTATCGGTGGCCAAAAGACATACGCTTTTCGTTCTAAAATTCTCCTTTGCCGTCCAAGCATGACTGAAAATTTTATATGATAAAGAATAATATAAAATAAAATTTTTGTGATTCCAAAATGAAACAAAATGTATCTTAGATAACATCTGATACCGTCTTATAAATATTTTCGATGTTAAAAAAATAAAAATAAATAATAATGAAAAAAGGGAGGGGGGGGGGCAGAAGAACAAAAACAAAATTGAACAAAAAAGAAAACAGTGCATTAGTTTATTAACAAAGAGATCATGTGCTTCCAAGTGCAATATGAGGCACAACGAGAAGCAAAGGGATGTAAGTGGCAAAATTAAAAATTTGGAGATAACCAGTTCACATGGTAGGTGAACCTCTCTTCTGTCTTGGGGCAGGAGATGATACTAGTAGCTCTGGTAGTTGCTGCTATACAGCATGATTTAGAGAAGATTTTCAATGAAACCCTACCTAGGATGTTATCTTTAAACACGTCTAACTTAAAACTTGAAAATGTCCACTTACATCCCTATACTTCTCACTGCCTCACATGGTTGCACGCCAAAACAAAATGAACAATAGTTTTGGATGTACATTTTTCGGTAAAACAGAAAATATTAGCAGTAAAATTTTCAAAAAAAAAAAAAAAAAAAGAAGAAGAGAGAGATAGTTTTAATCTATAAGAGAAAACTATGAAATCAATGCTAAACAGGCATGAACTGACAATACCCAGTGGCTTGAGCTCTGCTTAAATTGGATGATATTTCAAATTTTTGTTAAGCAAAAAATGCGGTACAGGTTTATGGAACAATATAGCTTGATTATTTTCCATTAGTCCTGTGAACCACTGTACTCCTAAAACCATACGCAAATGAGTAACTAAAATAATTTCAGCATGAAGGCGATACGTATGGTTCAAGGAAATCATTTGTCAGCAAAGATCTGGCCTCTGAGCAAAAAAGAACACAAACTACTCACAAGCGTTTCTTTAAAAACAAATGAGGATGAGGTGGTACTTCAGCATATTTTTGACAGACGAGGTTTGCATATAAATCTAATAAGTGAGTAAGCAAATAAAATATTTAATTTTTCTTTTATTTGCGAACTGTTACTTCGCAATTTGCGTCATAAAAGCGCCACCTAGAGGCAAAATTTTGATTTTTTAAAAGAAATCTTTTTCGCATGATCTGTATGAAGTATAATTGCAGTTTTCTTCGAATCCGTTCATTATCACCGGTTTAAAGAGCCTCTGAGTACTGTCATTTTAATTTTAAACACCCTGTGTAAGTAAAAATCAAAGAGCCGTCTAACTGAAATGAAGGTACATGCGGTGAAATATTCTAAACCGAAGTGTGAATTGTACTATTAGAACATAGACACAATGTTCCAAACAGTTAATCCTTAAAAAGAACGTCCGTTTTCTTTTTAGGAGATCGTACGGCACCGTTCATTTAGGAATCGGTGTTTTAGATCCGCTTATTCATGTCCGACGCATCCCTTTACTCCGAGGAAAAAATGAATCTGTAAATTGGTTCAGAAATCGGTCAAACGTAAAGCCAGAACCATTTCCAGAACTAATTTTAATGGATGGATTTTTTTAGTCATGAAAAATAATTAATACATTTCAGTGTACACAAACTTACCTTTCATCCATCGAATAGAGTGAATCGGATAGCCTGATATAGGGCAATGTATAATAAGTATTTCACTGGCCACTGCAGTTATGTTTCTGATGGGACGAATGGAAGGAGGTCCACGAATGTGGACAATTGAAGAAAATGCATCAACTCCGTATTCATTCACAGCACGGCACTCATATTGCCCTCCATCTGGCACTTCAATTCTAAGAAAATAAAAATAAAACAAGCATTTAGACAATTTGAAAAAAAAACAGAAGAAAACTTTTAATAGTTTTTTTTTCCTAAAAAGAAATATCTCAAGGGAACTTCATTGATTAAAGAGTGTGTACAAACATGGTCCTACTACGATTTTATCGGATATCTTTACATTCACGAACTCACTTATATTGCATTAAATAAGGGATTCCTCGTACTCCCGAAACACGTGAATGCAAAAATCTACAACTTTGTGCAATTATATGTCGTTATTTCTCGTTTTACTTTTCAAGCGCAAAAGTATTTATTCAACTTTAATGGTCCTACTGTTTTAATACACTATTATTTAATAAAATATGGCTGTAAAAATTTGTATTTTCTTACTCATACTTTGTTAGAAATGTAGCAAGATATAGGCTTTTGTTAGAGATAGTAACTTTATCATACTTTATCAATGTATATAAACGTACAAACTTTTAATATACATTGAAGCCCAGTTCATTCGTTTTTGAAGGGACTGAATGTAAAACGCGTATTAATGAAAAAAAACTTATAACAGGTTTGCGTTAATTCGAATCATGCTGTGCACGGACCAATTTAAAAATAACTTATAATTGATTAAAACGTTTTAGAGAGAAACGTATAAACGGTTCATCACTATATTTGTACGTTTAGAACATTATATCATACTTAATATAAAAAAAAAACCTTAAATTTCAAAAACAGATAATTCCTTTTTTACAAAAGAGTATAGCATCATTTCTAAGTCAAATAATAAGAAACAAAGGCGTTTGGAACATTTGACATACGATTTTTTACTTCATCTGTGTTTCGTTTAGTCCTACTCATTATTTTCCAATTATTTTTAGGTTTATATGTATTACACCAATTACATATACCTATATATCACATCACATATATCCTAAATTCTCTTTGGGCCTGAAGGCTCGATGAAATTTTCCAAAACACCGACCGAATTAAGGATTTGATTGATATACTTTTTTAAAGTACGATAATCAGCTTTCATTAAAACAAAGAAGCTTACTAAAAAATAAACGAGGACAGAGGGAGGTAATTTATGAAATAAGAAAAAGAAATGAAATGGATTGAATGAAAGAAATCGAAAAGAAATGAATGGATGGAATGAAACGGATTCATCAACAAGGTACTGATGTGCTCAGCTCTTATATATTTTTATGTTATTGTAACTAAAGGTTTTTCAAAAGTAGTTAATACGTCTCAAAATATGGTTCAAAGTTTCTTTAAAAATTTAACAGTTCAGCTTATGCAGGTTTTGAATCTAAATATAGGAGGCAAATGGTATGAGAGTAAACATGTTTTGGTGCTGTGAACTTCGTATCATTCATGTTTTATATTTTTTAATGAACTTTTTCAAATGCTACAGTATTGTAACTTCAAGCGTTTCGCATATGATAATTGGGTAATTTTTTTCAAGTTTTGTATAAGAAAAAGGAAGTCGAAATAAAACGTAGACATAGAAAAAGGACTCATGAATTCAGAATATCATATTTTTCTATTCCACAGTAACTAAGGAGTTTTTGGAAGCAGAAAATAAGGCTCAAAGTATGGTTCAACGTTTCTTAAAATTTTGTGTAGTTCATCTTATGCAGTTTTTCAAGCTGATTATAGGTTATAAAAATTGTTTAAATTTAAACGTGCTTTGACAGAGCGAACTAAATAATAATTGTTAATTATAGGGGAGACGGGTACCAATTCATGCAAAGTTATGTTGAAACAAAGGCTTTAATTCATGAAAATGATACTGATTTACCCCTCGTAAAAGGGAAAAAGTCTTTTTTTCTTCTTTTTTCTTCACAGTTATTCTAAGAAATCGCTTCACTTGTACCAAAGCAACTCTTTTTAGTTTGTTTTCAACTCACGTATTGGTTTTACATCATAAATAACAAGTAATTTCGGTGTTTATTAACTCGAAGTCATGGTTATAAATAGAAACTTACATTTATTTGCAACTGATCTTTCACTATTTTTGAGCTAACGTAAAGGCGTTGTTAGGGTCAAATTTGTAAGTGCAACAGTTTAACTCCCAAAATTGTGTTTTTTTTCTCTCTCTTTTCCAGACCTGCTTGGAGCTGATCAAAATGACTTATAAGAAGTAAATCTCTCATGAAATAATTTAAATATAGTATTTTGTTTCCTATAATTTTGAGTGTATTATATGCAAATACAATAAATGTTAACACGGAAAATACTATCCATTTTTTTTGAGAAACTTCCTTAAAAACCACTATTGAAAACTGAAATGCATTACTTATTACATCAGCATAACAGTTTATTAATTTGTATTTACTTGACACAAGTTGGATCAAATTGAAACACTTCGAACTTTCTTTTAAACATTTTTTAAATGAAAAATGTTATGTCATCAAAGAGGCAGTGAGAAGCAAAGGGATGTTAGTGGACTTTACCAGGTTTTTAGGGAAACGCGTTTAAAGTTCAGATTGTAGATGTAGGTACGCTCTCATTATTTTCCCCCCTAATCTATGTTGTAAATCAGTACCCACCTGCAGTGGCGGATCCAAGAGGAGGGGGCTAAGGGGGCTATAGCCCCTCTTTGAGGTCCAAACTTACACTAGATAAAATCGAAATTTTAAAGACTTTTAATACTGCAATACATTTGCGAATTTAAATATGCGTTACATTTAAATAAACTACTATATTGTAGCATATTAATAGAAAGGGGTGGGCTAGAAGACTGTAGCCCCTCTCACTCTCCCATGTTCCAAAACTTAAAAAACAGATTAAAATGTGATCTGCAATGAAATGGAAAGGCTTGGAAGAAATAGTTTCGCTCTGCAATCGTTTTTTTTTTTTTAAGTCTGAATGTTATCTTTCAAACTAAACCAGTCATATATATTTAACCTCGTCCCCAGGTTAAAGGGGTATAGCCCCCTTCCCTCCCTCCATGAGTTCAGAAATAACTCTAAAGAGAACCGAAATTTCGAAGATTTCAAATACATCAATACTTTTCCGAATTTAAATGTGCATGATATTTAAATAAATTTATACACTGTGGCGCATTAATGGTGAGTTGAAAGGAGGGGGGGGGGGGCTAAAGGAACTGTAGCTCCTTCTCCCATTCGGTCAAAACGTACAACAGATCACAATGTGATTTGCAATAGCATGGGAAGGCTTGGAGGAAATAGCTTCGTCCTGATGCTATAAAGGTTTTTTTAATCTAAAGTTATCAGTCTCAAATTCCCACAGTTGTCTATTTTACTTCGTTTTCATTGTAACGGGGGCTATAGTCCCCCGCCCCCTACCAATGAGGTCAGAACATGCACAGGATAAAAACGAATTTTCGGGGATTTTAAATATGGCAATACTTTTACAAGGAGAGTTTAAAACTGATTTTAGGGTTCTAATGTTGGAATTTTGTTAATATCATCAAATATTATTTAAAACTGCATTTTTAGTACAGTATTTTCGAATATTTGTGGAGAAAATGTTCTAACTTTTTTTCCAGTTTACATAATATTCGCCCCATTTTTGTAGGAGCATAAAATTTAATTTTATTTTGGTGTTTCAATTTCAAACTACTTCAGGTGTGGAACTGCTCCTATGTATATTTATCGTCGCCTAAGTGAGCTTTAAAATATGTTTTTAGGACGGAGAAGGGCTCCCGAATCTCCTTCCCCTCACAATACCATAAAATAAGCTTAATATTTCGTTTCTAGCTTTAATGTAGAAATTTTGTAGGGACGATCCTCAAACACTGTGAATAAAAAAGATTCATTTTTAGGCCTTCAAGCTTGAAACATTTCCTTTGGAGACATTCTATCAAAATTTAAATTAAAATTGTGTTTTCAGAAACTTCAATATCCAAACATTTCAGAAGACAGTCCCTGAACCCTAATGCGCCTTCTATCATCGTCCAAGAAAGCCTGAAATGCGTTTTAAAGGCATCGATTTCGAAAAAGTTCTGAAAAGATCCCAAACACTCACTCTTTTCCTAATATTACTATAAAATATAGGAGAAATTGGGCCTTTAAACTTCAATTTCCAAATTTAGCCGAAGAAGATACACAAATTCTTCTCTACACGCTAAACGTCTTTAAACACAGCCAAATTTTTGCGCTTCTAAGACATCAACTTTTATTAATTTCTGGAGGTTCCCCCCGAGCACCTCTCTCTTTAGCACAGATAGCTTTAAATTTCGTTTTAGAAAATTCCTCGGGAGAATCCCCGAAACTTTTTTCTTCACATGCAACCTAAAAATGACTTCTTGATAGAGATTTCAAGAATGAAGGAGGCCGATAGAGTCAAGAAGAGGCAGGGGGGTCCTCTTTCCTCTTTCTTTCTCAATTCTAAACTTTAAGTCACATCTTTAGGACCTCATTTTTTTTTTTTTTTTAATCCGGAATAAAGACCTGACATCACTTTTGTGACGTTAGGAGATCCTTCTAATGTTGACGAAGAATACGTACACAGTTGAGTTTTTTTCGATCTTACGGGTCAAAAAACTTCCAGAGACAGCCCGTGAACTTTTTCCATTTCCCAAATAAAACACCATTAAGGACAGCCTATTGTTAAAATATTTTCATAGAGAACCTCCAAAAATTCTCATTTTCTAAACTTAACTAATCATCGACTAAAATTGCGTCTTTCAGACTTTACTGACGAAACCTTTCCAGAGAGAGTCTCCGAACCCTCTTCATTTCCTAAGCGTCACTATTTATAACCTAAATTGGAGTGCTCAATGTCGAAAGATTTTCGGAGGAGAGCCGTTTAGTAACGTAAATTCACCAGAAATTGCATAAAACTTCTTCTGAAAGACTCCAAAATTTTCAAAGTTAATCTCCTAACGTACCCAAAAAAAGTCTATAATCGTGATTTACTGAGTTGAAGGACGTGCCCCCCCCCCGCACTGCCTTGTCTGCGGGTACGTAGATCCGGGCCTGCCGTGTACCATCACATATAGCAGAAAATTATGTTTTTAACCTTTTATTTGTGCAAATTTCTGGAAAGAGCATTCGATTCCCTAATATCGCTAAAGAAAGCTTGAAATTGATTATAGTTAGGGAAAATACTCAGGACCCAACCCCATCTCACCAAAATTTACCACCAAAACGTTCCAAAAGTTGCGTTTTTAACATCAATTTTCAAATTTCTACGGAGGGTCCTGACCCCTTTCAAGGATCCGCTTCTTTTTAATCCCTTTCTCTGGAAATAGCTGGGGTATAATGTTTATACCGTAGTTTTTATTTTCGTTTTTTTTATAGGAAGCCATACCATGTTGCACACCTCTTCCTGTCATGCAAATGTATTTTTATCTACAATGAGATAATCTACTTAGCTTTATAGAGGTTTTTGCTTGAGCATCATGGTTTTAGATACTCCAGACTCATGAGTATAAAGCCAGTGTGCAGTTGCTATCTCTGGATGCTGTAGCTGACAGTTTCGGTGTTTGCTTGCAATTCCGTCTAAGCTCTAGGCATTGGGTGGAAATTCGTTACTTTACATCCAACTAAGGTGCATATAGTGTTTTTGGACCTTTAAAATGTTCGAGAAATAAGTTTATTTCAAGTAAAAAACCCTATTTAATGCCCTTAATTTTTTTGGAGAGGGTTCCCTTGTAGAAAAAAATTCATATTGTTTAAACACGGGTGTTTCCCTCTAAGATCGATGCCTCCTCTCCCCCCCCCCCCCGCGAAGTTGAGAGTATCCGCAAAAACAACGAAAAAAACCCTCTAAAACGGTGACTCCCCACTTGGACCGAGGTAAGCCATCCCCTTTCTCGTGTTCTAGATCCGCCACTGCCTACCAGGTCTATTAGTATTATCTGATGCTCAATTTTTATTATGAATTTTAAGTTTCAAGTCGATCACACAGAATACATAAAAAAATTTAAAATGACAGGGCATGAGTGTTTTTTTTTCGTTTTTTTAATGTGGAAAAGTAGTTTTTAATTACTGTTGTGGTAAACGTAGTCCACATGAGGCCGTGCATTCTGGACGGTCAATAGCATTCAAAGATCCCTATTACGAATAAGTAAAGCAAAAAAAAAAAAAAAAAAAAAAATCAAAATGCTGTTAAAATCTTAAGCAATCGAAAGTAAACAATCGTTAACTGAGAGGAAAGAGAACTTCAACGCATAAAACGTTACTTATAAAACAGCTTTTTTTATTTTTACCAGAAAATAGCTCTCATTTCTCAAAGAAGTTAGTGAGGATGTGAGCAGAAGTTAACGTGTTATTTGAATTTCCTTATAACAACATTTTCGAAAACATCATCTAGCTAAATATTTCGCTGAAAATCGATAACAGCTTGATGGGACTCGAAAAGACTTTCAAAAGTAATAATCTTTACCACAACTCATTCTTTTTTCTTTTCAAAAATGAAGATAAAGAAAAGGTAGATAATTTTAATTTATATGAATAACTAAAAACAGTGTTTTCTCTAAACTTTATTATGAGATACAACTTCCAGTAATTTGCATAACAAAGGAGGATTTTCTTTTCAGGACAGTGATAAATGTTTGGAATTAAGCAGGAAAAAATCTAGGAAATAATCCGAAACAGTCATCAGTTACTTTGATTAATGTTTGCGCAAATGAGTTATAATCTTTTTTCTACACATAGCTTAATTTTTAACACCAGTAAAGTGAATATTTGCTTCCTGAAAAGGACTGAGTTGAAACTACGAAATACGTCTAATGTTTAGACTATACAATCATACAATAATGTAATAATATAATTGCATCATCATAATAACAGATAAAGTTTGGTTTTTTAAGAAAATTAAGGCCTAGAATCATGAAATGTGATGTAATTTTTACTTTGGTTATGCATTGTGGAGACTGAATTTAGTTAATTTAATATATGAAAATATGCATTAGATCCACAAGAGATGCAGAATTATTTGTGCCAGAGAAATATTTGATCTGACAGACTTTACCTGACAAAGGAAAATGAAATTTCATTCTTAAAATTTCACCTTTTCAAAAAAATTTTAAAATACATTTCTAAAAAGCCTTTTGAAAGAGCGGTCTTTTCCAAGCTCTACGTTTTGAAACAAAAGTGGTGAGAAGTTAAAAACCCTATGTAACTCAAATTAGTTTTAATTACTCTTCTTTCTTGAGAAGCTAAATCATAGCATGAATTTTAATGTTTTGCAAATATTAAATATTGATATGATTAAAATTTAATTTTTTATTCTGTGCTGTAAGTATTTGCATTATTTTCGTTCTGATTGGATATTCAATTAGCATGCAGTGAAGTCTCACGCTGTGTTGTAAACTGACACCAGTTAAGTTTTTTTATTTTTTGATCCTGTATTTTTAGTTACAGGTGAGGCAGCTGCTAAATAATTACTCCATAGAGGTATATATATCAGTTGTACCGATGATTTACTTAACAAATGCGAAGGTACAAGTTAGCACATATGCAAATATTATGGGACCGCTCCATTTTTTTCACTAATACAACTAAACCACCTAGAGCGTTTCACGTGTCCATTGTCTATATGTTTGGCTGACATGGGTTGCATACGGAAATGGATGAAATCTCAGATTTGTCGACAGTCTAAAATTCACGATAGCAGCTTTTAGGGCATTATTGACATTGGTGATGTTTACACTAATGATCACCCATCCGTTCCTATCTTTAGATATCTCTGCTGCTTCTTGAATAACACTAGGTTTTAAAAACCTGATGTTAAAAGCTGTGAAAGATAAAATAATAATAATTTTGTTGGTCTCTAGGTCCTCGGTAGGATTGGTTTTTTTAGTAAAATGGCTTGCTTATTTATTGACCACGATTCTGCAGTGTGATTGCATCCAATAGAAAAAATAATTCTGATCAACATCTTTCAAAAGAAGTTGTTTCCATTATAGAATTTAAGATTACTCTCCGTGAGAAGTCTTTGCTGTAGCCTAAAGATAAATTTAATGATTAGAAAAAAAATCGTCTTGATTAGCAGCCATTTTTAAGCACTCTTAGCAGCAATACGTTGAGTAAAATGTGATCGCATTTTTTAAGTATTATTATTGTAACAAATTACCAAGGAAAACCAATCCATGCTTTTACGTAACTTCAGCTTATAACTGGAATATTAAGGAAAAAATAGCCTTAACATATCCAAAATTGCACCAAAAGTTTTATCAATTATTTTTCTATCTAACTCGAACAGAATCACGTATCTAAAATCGGACGGTTTTAGTAGATACAACTTACGCATATAAATGAAATATTTTACGAGAAAATTTATCCCGTTTCTAGTACGTTCAGTGTTTGATTTACCAAGTGACCATTTATGAAACAAGGGATTGAAGAAGTCTACTAATTGTGTAGCAATACAACATTATGTTTAATATATTTCTCAAAACTTGCCAATTAGAGATTTTATTCTCAACGTTTTATTTATTTATTTTTTGTTCTATTTATTTATTAAATTAAAAATAGCGCATTAACTGTGACGTATATCACGTCCTCGATTCTGAAACACAACCAGCAAAAACTGCAACAAAATAGAGCAAGGTCATAAATTAATACTGAAAATCAAAAATTTGGCAGGTATACTTGTTCCGAATCTAACATTTAATAAATACAACGTAAAATCCAGTTTTTTTCTACATCAAAGGTAAACGACAGGAGTAAAAACAACATTTCTTATGTTGTATAACTCAATAGGTCGTACATATAAAAAAAGGAGTGCTGTGTTACTCAACATCATATTGAATCGCCCCCTCTTTGATATTGTATTACAAAACTTTGTTTTTTCTCTCGTAAAATTTATTCGCGAAAATGTATTTTTAAAGGAAATAAGAACTGAAGTATTCTATCTCAAATGACAGAAATGTAATATCAGAAATATTGAGGCATATGATTTTCTATTATTTGAAAGTAGAATGTCGTATATTTTTTTAAATAAATATTAATTTGCCATTGATGTGAAAATTTCAAGTTGACATCAAAACATCTGCCTTTATTTAGTTTCCAGTTTGCACATTTAATCCGTTTGAATTTTATTAAGTTAAGAAAATATTTTCATTTACTTGAAAATACGCATATAATATTATATGTTTTAAATAATATCAGTTTTCTCATCACCACGCCATTATTTCATTTCGTCAAAGATTGTTTTATCGTAGTTTCAAACTGGATACAGTAACATGTACACTGTTTTTAAATAACAAAGCTGATAAATGAAAATTAAATTGTTGAGCTCTTGCCACCCTCGTGTTTAGAACTTGTGATAGGTCGATTATCTTGGAATTTATTCGTTAACAAAGTTCCTTTTTCTAATATCCTAAATTAAACGCAATATCTCAATTCTTCCCACATTATGCATACATTTATTTGTTAATTTCAAACATTATGCTTTATCAAATAGTATCTCATGAAAAATTGAATACTTATAGAAAAAGAAAAAAAGATGATATTTGAAGAAAATTATGCTTGGGTACCTACCGAGAAATATTAATGAAACTTATCACATTTCCTTCACGGCTTACATAGTCTCCTACGCGTATTCTGCTGGTGTCTTGGACCGGTGAGTCATAAGTATACCAAGTAATTTGAGGTAGAGGGTTGCCAGCTGCAGAACACCGAAGAGAAATTGATTCACCCGGATTCACAATAAGTTCTTCAAACTTGCTTAAGAGTATGGGAGGCTCAGCTGAAAGGAAGTATAAGGATCATTAATGGAATGAAACACTAAACAATCAAGAACACTGAAGTAAAGTTTATTTCACAAGTGTCTACTCCTGAATATTCCGTGTGCACTTTCTCGGCAATTGTACATGAAATAAAATCTTGCTTATTATGATAAATTATAATTAAGTTCTTATATCATTTATACATTGCATCATTTGAATAATTTATCAAGTATTTTATCATTTTTAACAGTTATGGGACGTTTCAGTGTTATAAACTCTGCGTTACTGGGTAAATCGACCAATAAATGAAAAAAAGGATAGCAAAATTTTAACCAAATAAGTGAAAAACTATAGCGTTTAGCACATGACAGTACACATTTTTGAATTTATACATGTAATAATTCTTTCAAAATTGGGTAGAGATTTTACGGTTCAGCGTCAGGTATCCCGGGAGGCTGAAAAAAAGAAAGGAAAAAAAAAGAAAGGGAAAAAACGTACAGCAACTGTGTGAACGAACAACTCCAATCTGCGGATAAACCCAGAAATGAGAGCAAACTTTTAGCCAATTAAGTCAAAAACTATAGTGTTTAGCACATGACAGTACACATATTTGAATTTATACATGTAATGATTCTTTCAAAATTGGGTAAAGATTTTACGGTTCAGCGTCAGGTATCTCGGGAGGCTGAAAAAAAAGGAAAGGGAAAAAACGTACATCAACAGTGTGAACGAACAACTACAGTCTGCGGATAAATTCATAATTTTCTAAGAAGATTTTCTTTATTTAAATGTGTAGAAGTAAGTTAGGACTGCCAATGAGCTTGAGGAACATATTTAAAAATTTTTTTTAAACGTAAGTATGACATATTTATTCACTACACAGGGTTTTATTCAATGATCCGTATGCTCTAAATGTAAAACGTTTATTTAATCAAATCATGATAATTATCTTGTCAGAGCTAGCTTCTTTCTATAAATATATCTTTTATTTTTTTATGCTGCAGCTTTAAATATATAGATAACTGTGTACAAAACGATTTGCCTCCAGACACACCCAGGAAATATTTACAGCACAAAACAAGGAAATAACACCCATTGCCACTGGAGGGAATCGAACCTACGACTTTACATTTAGATGACAAAGCTTCTACCATGGAACTATCTTAGTTACATTCTTTTCACCAACATTTAAGCAAGTATTTTTCAAAGAAACACCAACATTTCGATGACAGTAAAAGTTTGCTCATAATCAAAGTTATTCATCTACCAATTTTTATAAGTATATTTTATTAAGTCGTAATTAAACTTCAAAAATTTTATCGAACCTTTCCCGACACACTTTCCCGTAATTGAGTGCAAATACAGGTAAATAAACATACATGATTTAAAATAGTTTGTCCATGCGATTAAATGATTGTAGGAATGTTACTTGCAGAAAAATTACCTGCGATTAGAAGAAATCGGTAAAATAGGAACTGATGAACTAGGAAATTATTCTGATGAACCAGAATGTATTATTTTCACACCCACATTTACTTCAGCAGATGCTCCCCAGTTAGAAATTTCCACTTAGAACTCTACAGCATTACCGTTCAATGCGCATACGTAAGTCTTGCGTTATTTATCAAAATTTGCACTGCTCTGGAAATGCTCTGTAGGCACACACCTCAGTTAGGTTTCAAGATAATCCTATTTGTGGCTATCAGTGATTTTTAAGTAATGCAAGGTTTTCGGTTATTACCTACACTAATTAGTATTTTTCTGCTAATTTGTTTCTGCTACCTGGTACTCGAGGGGTTTCTTAGTATTAAAGCAATACACCTGTCTTTTATTTTATTGCATTGTTAATTTTTGATGACAGAAAATATTTGGCATGAATCAAAATTTTAAGATTTATTAGGTCTCCAGGAAAACATTCTCAAAATATTCTCATTTTAATATGCAGAACTGTGCTACTCATTACTCAATTATAAAACACTTTAAAAAAAATCTTCCTCATGCTTTGAATTAACGTTGCTTGAATAACGTTGACTTTGAATTTACGCCTTCGAGCGTATATTAAAATCTTAAAACATAATGGAAGAGTATCATTGACTGCTAAATCTTCTAAGTTCGTGTCATGCCAGGCCCACCTACAGTTAACTCCCGATTATCGGTGGTCAGATTATCTATGGTTCTTTTTATAACTTTTTTTTCTTAACGGTTATTAAATATATATATATATATATATATATATATATATATATATATATATATATATATATATATATATATATATATATATATATATAAACTAATGATTATGTGCTCAGTAAGTTACCGAACCATTGCTTTGGTCACTCATCTGGTCAGTGCTAATTCTATATTAGCTACCAGTTTGTTTGGCACTCTTGGCTTCCAAAAGAGGTTTTCCACCTCCAGCTCAGGCACTTCCTATTCCGGGCTGACGAGTGCTAATAAGCACGATACTGCAGTCCTCGGATGAAATGACTGAGCTGGTGGTGTATTTCAAGTGATGATTATGTTATTGTTCGCTTTTAGTTTTTTCTTTTTTTTTTTTTTTTTTTTGCATTTTTTACTTTCAATGTTAGCAGATGCAATGTACCAATATTTTTAGCTACAATTTAAATGTATGTGTGAGTATTATTCATATTTTTCAGATATTGTATACAGTGCTGGCCAAATTATTGGACTAAAGAGTTTTTTCTTTTGTTTTTTGTACGCTATTTGTACTAAAATACTATTTGTTTTACTGTTAAAGTACAATACATACTGTACACTGATTATTATGTTATTTTAGCATAATTTAATGTGCACTGCCTGTTTTGTTTATGTTCTTTGTTTATCTACTTACCATGAACATAACCTCAATCAGCTTAAACAGTTCACTAGTTCTTTTTATTAGTGTGTTTTGTTATATTTAAAGTTAGTTTTAGGTAATTAGTGAGTATGTGTATGTGAGTATATATAATAGTAAGTATAAACAATTTTTTACCTCCTTTTTTAAAAAGTTAAGAAATGGTGTAAACCTTGTGAAAAGTATGCCAAACAGACTTGAAATGCTCATCAAGAGGATAAGCATTTCACTGTTCGTTAACGTGTCTATAGTTATGTAATCAATAAAGAATTTGCTTTTAAAACAGTCTCAGTCTAATAATTTGGCCAACACTGTATTTTAGTATCGTTTTTACGTATTATTTGGACTATCAAAGGTTTTCGCTTATCCGCGGTTACCGTACCATCCTATTCCGTGGATAATCGGGAGTTTACTGTAGTTGTTACTCATGTCCAGAAAGTTTGGTATGCCAACTTTTGTCATCATTTCCGAGGAGGGAAAGTGTAATAAGTGTTGGGAAACTCTCTAAAGGGCTCTCTATAAGCTTGCTGCTCCTTAAAACATTTACAATGGAGTCTGAAGAATTTTTATGTTTTATTTTGTCCTTCGAAACATTTTTTTTTTCAACTGATATCTCATGATTTTTTTAATAGCTTTTGTACGCATTTGTAAGCTTTAGAAACAATTTTTATTCAACTTTAATTAGATATTTGAATCTTAAATAAATTCTTAAATCAATATTTCAACAGTTCAGCCATTCTGAACATTGATGTCCACTACACTGATGTGAAGCTAAGCTATTTTTGCAGTAAAAACTGAAAACGGAGAAAAAATAGTGGCCCTAAACTTCAAAAGAAATGTATCGATTATACGAATTTGTTCTGAGTTTCTTCTTCCAAAAAGTTAAAAAAAGAGATAAGATCAGAAAATGAGGTCAATTCGCCAAAATTGACTTCGAAAAATCTAAATATTTAATTTTATGCTAAAAAAACATTTACAAGCGAGGTTGTTTTTTTTTGTATATGAATGATAATGAGCGAAAATATTAATGTGTATTTTTTAAGCTTTTAACATCGTTAAAGGTGTTTTTTTTTTTTTTGGTTCACTACTACCGAAATGGAAATATATTTTTAACTTTCTTTCTATTCAAATACTGGAAATTTTAAACCAATTTCTTGGATTTAAATTAGTTTCTGTCCCTAAAGACTGGAAAAAAATTAATGCTGCGATAGCTTTTAATCTAGTTTTCCATTTAAGACTTTTCAAAATTTGGCGGTTTACATTTTTGTTCTAATGAAAATAACTCCCAAGTTTAAAAAAAAAAAAATAATATGGCATGATTTTCGTATTAAAAAAAATCTGAAGGAAAATAAAATATAAGAGGAACGAAATACCTATGAAAAGTAACGTTAGTAAAAAGTTCCGTCCAGAACTAAAGAAGCCTACTTTTCCCTACACCATCTTTCTAGCACCTGATCAATGTACTCTTACTTAGCTAAGGTTGCAAATTATGTCAAATTTACCTTTATAATATTTAAAGCTAATTTCTAAAAACAAAATTTGCCTCTTTTATCTAATGAAAAATATACGTAAAATGTAAATAAACGAAAATTAAAGGTAGTAGCACTAATTAAGCAACGCAACTATTTTTTCCATAAAACATTTCTTTAACCGTCTTCGAAAAAAATATGAAATAAAAGTATTATTTAAAAAAAAAAGTCACAAAAAAATCTCATGTTGCTCTTCTGGGTAAGAATAAAGAGCATAGGAGTTTATTTTTTCCCTGCTGTTAAAAACGGAGAGGTAAATGAATAAATATACTGTAGAATATGGGAAAACAATAAAATGTCCCCTCAAATAACTTTGATCAAAAACAAATAAAGACAGAAATTTAGAAATCGTCTGCACTGCTCTTTCATTCTGTTAAAAAAATAAAGCACTACGAATTTCCATTTGTTTTTTGTTGTCAAAAAAAATAGATTAATTAAAACTTTAAAATGAAAATTAAAACATATATCGCAACAATCATTATTTTGCAGCACGAACCAGGGCGTTGGAGTTGGAACCGTGGAGTCGAAGTTGAACTGTTTTTTCACTTTAAAATTCAGAGAATCGGAGTCTTTCATCCCCCTCCCCCCCCG
The DNA here is from genome assembly GCF_026930045.1 of Uloborus diversus. Lineage (NCBI taxonomy): Eukaryota > Metazoa > Arthropoda > Arachnida > Araneae > Uloboridae > Uloborus > Uloborus diversus. Next base: position 44,077,270 of record NC_072735.1, read on the forward strand.
ATTGTGTATTTCTGCCAAGATCGTGAAGTCAGAGTCGGATTCAGACATATTTTTGGTAAAAAGGAGTCGGAACCGAGAGAAAAAAGCTTTCAACTTCCAAGACTCAATGGACTTCATCCCCCCTCCCTCTCCCGAGTGTACTTCTGCCAAGACTGGGGAGTCGGAGTCAAACTGATTTTCAGGTACATTAGTTAAAGTTAAAGGACCTAAAATTGTACTAGACAAAGTAGGGATTGGCCCTTTTCCCATTTCGCAGCCATGGTAAAAACATTTTCGCTTTAAACGCATTTCATTTTGACTCAGTCAAATTTATCTCTGCCCTGCGTCAGTGTTAAGCCGACTAGATATGGTATTCCAAACTAACTTAATCCTTTTTTTTTTTTTTTTTTTTTTGAAACCAAAAATTGAGAATATATTCAGAATCTGCAAAATTTTTGCAATTTGTTTTAAAAATTATTTTTCGTGCTATCGTTAATGTTCAAACATTTTTGATTTGTTTAAAAGTAACCTTAAAATAACTAACTTAAAAATAAATTTAATTTTTCCAAGTTTTACATCGATATTTGAAACTTCCTCCAAGACGCAGCGTTAAGTTTTTTCGAACTGTTCAAAATTGAATGAAAAATTGTTCAAAGCAATAAGTGAACAATAGGAATGAGGTGCCTCGCCTTTCGAACAAAAAAAGAAAGTTTGTTCGAGTCGGACTATTTACTCAAAGGTTATTGTGGGGAAGGGGGGAGGATAGACAGACCGATCGGTAGACTGACTGACAGGCAGACCGAAATACGGACCGACAAACGCACATTTTGTTCCTTTGAAAACCGAACTTTTATGTGTCCTAATTGAAATGCTTTTTTATTAATTTTTTTTATTTATGATATTTATTTTTGGCTTTTTTTTTTTGTTTTTGTTTTTAGTGATATTTTTTAGATGCATTAAGACTTCTTTCATGCTTTTTACTTCTTTATTTGAATTTTTCGGGAAAGTAGACTAAAAAGTAAATCTAGTTGATTTTTTAATGTGGTAGGTTCGTTTAGGTGTAGAAACAAATTGTTGTTTTTTCAACCTTTAAAGTTGAGAAGTTCCTTAAGCATCCATAAAAAAAAAGCATTTTTAAACGTCTATTTATATTTTACGCGTGCTATTTGGGTACAATATTAATCCTTTTTTTCATTTCATAGGATTACATCACAATGTAGTAATTAACTGAAATGTAGCAATTGGTTGAATTCCTCATAGAAGTCTCTAACTCCCAGGAATATAAATAAATACCATTTGATGCAGTGAGAATTAATAGGCTGAAAGCGGTAAAATTGATGGTAACCAGTGAAAGTCGCAAGGGGACCTCTAAGCTGACTTGGGGCAAAATATAGTACTAGTAGTCCTGGTAGGTACTGGCTATACAGCATGATTTAGAAAAACTTTTTATGGAAAGGCAACCAAGGGAATTATCTTAAAACGCGTTTTACTCAAAACTTGAAAAGATCCATTTACATCCCTTTGCTTCTCATTGCTTCACTTGGAGTTTGGAATACTTCAAACAAGTTTGAAGTACATTTAAAAGATTCCAAATGCACTGAATATGCAGACAAGTTTTTTTCTACCCAAGTAGACCACTTCGTTCCAAAACGTCGTAAAATAGTTTTTAACATTGTAAGAACAATTGTAAAATATTTACAAAACGTTCAAATGTTTCCTCTTCTACCTGGGTACAATATTACTTCCCTTTTTATTTCTTAAGATCGTAACCCAAAGGGGTAATTAACGTTACTTCTTTACTTTGTTGCATTTATCATGAAAATCTATAAATCCCAAGAAGATTAATAAAGATCATTTGAAGTTTGAAATATTCCTTATACATTTGAAAAGATTCCAAATGCTCCCGTTTCTAACACCTGCGGCTGACGTGTGAAAAATTAAATTTGCGGATTGCATCATAATTCATGAAGAAATGTGGTATCTCATTACTCACAAATACTTTTTCTCTCCATCGTAAACTTAGTTTTTCGCTCTACGTTTTCTCGCTACTTTTCAAGAAAAATAACAGTTTTCTTACTTTTTCCGTATTTTACCTGTCATTTTACTTGTCTAAAAGATGTGATGCATTGCATATCATCAGGAAATTTACGTGACGAAGTTTTGAATATTTTAATAGAAATTGGACACGAAGAATACGGTTATTATATGAAGAAATATAAAACAAAAGGTGGTCAACAGAAAAAAAGGAGAGTTAATATATTTTACTTCAACAGATTCATGCGGATTTAACCGCTGTAAATGTATTTTAAGATTAGAATAATTGGCATGCTTATTTAGACTTTTTATAGAAAATTGCATTTTTAAGGCAGACGAACGCACTAAATATTTTTTTCTTCATTATTTATTAAACCTTTATAAAACGTAATTATTCATTTTGAGATAAATAACGCACGTTGACTATATATTTGTTGAAAAAAAAAATATCACCAGGAAATTTAATGACTTAACTTTTAGTCCAGTTGCATACTTAGGGTAAAAGACCCTCCGTGGGAAATTTCGTGAGGAAATTGTGAGACCAATTCTAATGCATTCCTTATGGCCTATATAACTATGCCTCACCGGGTGTTTTGCTTGAATTTGTGTCAGACGACCTGTGTGACGTCATTAATCCAAGATGGCGGCTGCACTAGATATTGATGAAAATTTTCGGTTTTGACTCATTTTTAAGGCATATTATGAAAGGTTTTAAACTTTTATTATATATTTAATATTTTAATACTATTATATTTCAAAGTTAAAAAAAATTATCTGTATAAAATAAATTAATTATTTTGTTATTTTTAGTTTTTGACACAGATTTTATGAACTTTTTTAGTAAACAGTAGCAGTTAAAAATATTTTGGAAAGCTTGTACGATAAAAATCAAATTTATTATTCCAAAAAAACCTGTAAAATTATTTGAATGCACGTGTTTTTGGGATTATAAGAAGCATTTTTTTTTTATGTAGAAAAAATTTACAACTTCCGTTACTTAATAGCGAAAGCAATGACAGTTTTATTATTTACATTTTTTGTGCTCTAAGTAATGAATTAATTATTTAAACTCTGATTTTAATTCAAAAATATAGATTTAAAAGTAAACAAACAGGTCTTACTTAAAGTGTCATCAATATCGCTTTGTTGGCTGTGCTTTTGACATAAGCCCTCATCACCTCCACACATACAAAGTTCAGAGCATGCAATGTTTTAAGATTTGCATTTGCATGCAACTATGCATTTGCCCTTAACGCAAATGCATTGTTTCATGCAAATGCAATTTGGGCTTACTTGTCTTTGCTACATCGAACTAATTTCAAGATGGATTCAGGTGCACAAGGAAGTACACATAATTGAAGCATAGAAGTTGTCTTTCTTTTCCCATCCGAAGTCAAACGGTGATGGTGAATTTGGGTGCTGCTGGTCAGCAAGACGCCACTCTAATACCTGATAATGCGCTCTTAAAATATATGAGGACAAAGATGTTCTTGTAGGGGGCAAAGTTTCATTTTGAGCCCACTGCTTGGAAAACATGAACCAACGAAGTTCTCCAATACCTGAAATCTTGGTCAGCGGCTTATACAAGGAGTAAATAAATCCTTCAATAGCAACTTTATCATTTGCATTAAATTCTTTGGTTGACCCCAGATGACTCAGAGCATCAAGAGTAATTTTGTCTGCCGTCTTATAAATTTTTCAAAAAGATGGTTTCCCTTCTTAGAAAGTGAACCTGTTGTATCACATCCTGATAGAGCATGGAGTCCTAATATTCCTTGAGTTTTTTCTGGTCCTGATGCTGTCAGAATGCCTTTAATATCTTCTTTGTGTTTTCTTATCTTTTAATGCTTCCCCATATGCTGAACATTTGGGCTTACTTGTCTTTGCAATTTTATAGGACGTTATTTCAGTCAGGGACTGAGGTAATGTCGAAAGGGAACGGGATGCTGAAGGTATGGTAAGAGAAAGTGGAATTTGTCTATCCGAGTCTTTTTTTTTTTTTGATAAAGTACCATTACAATGCCATGCAAAGTACCCTTCCCATAAGATGTGTCTTCAAGGAAATCAATGTTATCTGCAGCACAAAATAAAAATCTTGCCTTTTTCAAATCTGGAGGAATATACATCCCGTCACTATCATCCATGCGCCTTATTAACCCATTTGCTATTTATGTTTCCAAACGTAGAACTTTGGCATAATCAATCGAAACACCTAGTTTATGTAAAGTATCAATTATATATTTGCTTCGGGTAACAGAGTACATAGTAAGGCCAACACCTACTTGCAAAGGCATATCTCGGGCGTATCGATGAACAGTTTCCTTCGATGCTTGGTGCGGAGACAGTATTTTATATATGAATATGTGTGATGGTCTTTTTGCTTTATTCAGCACGATATTGTCTTTCCGTTGCAGCACCATTTAAAAAACTGATCAACTTCGACTGGAACGGCATCAACTATCTGATTCTGTTCAAGAGATCCTGCAAATGTCCATTTCTGATCAGATGAAACTGCTTTGCGTAATATGTTTGCAGCTTCAAAGATAGTTCTCATGTTTTTTTCCAATGTCTATAAAATAATCTTCTGCATTAGATAGGGTAATATCTGCAGTTTCCTTTAAAGATACGCGTTGCGACTCATTTACATTTTTTGCATTATTATAAATAAAGCGTCATCAATTTCTTCTTGAATGAGATTTTTAATTTCTTTTTGCGTTTTTTTTTTCCTAAATTTTTATTTGCAATTGACTGATAATTCATTTCAAGGTCTGCTATTGTAGTAACATTTCCCTGAACAAGAAAATCATTTAATGCACACAGGAATTCTACGTCTGTTGCTTTATTAGAAATAATGTATTGTGACTTTGTTACTACATCAGAATCGCATTTTTTCGGAAAAAATTAAATATATGTTTTGCTCAGCAATATTTATGGTGTAAAATGTTCTTTGCATGAGGGTCTCCTGGATCTGTACAGTCACTGAGTTTCATTTTGAAAGTTTCATTTTTGGAAATTTCAATGGCTTTTTTTAATTGCTGACCTGCAGAATCTGTTTTTATCGCCACCAATGGTTTTCTTACACCGCCTTTTCCGAGGTAGAAAAACCACTTATTTTTGTCACCAACGACAGTTTTGGATCTCGTTGTGTGTAGCCTACAACATTGTCTTCATGAATGGAAGTAGAACAATATAGTTTATTCTTATCCATTTCGTGAAATCTCTTACTTCTGTCCATGCTTGCTTTATGAGTGCACTTCTCTTAGCATCCTGCATGCCTTGCTTTTTTCAAAGATAGAGGCAAAAAAACTTGTAAATGAGTTTCTGGGAGAGAAGACATCGTGAATAAAATAGCAGTGATAAGTTAAGGAAAAAATAACCGTACTTAAAGATTTACAGACTATTTACCAACGAACCGAGAAACAATACTTTCTCTACGCAGAAGCTTTCTCTTCTACTCTCCCTACAAATTTCTTAAGAGCACCCCCAATGTACGATATTCATATCTGGTCAAAGAGTTTAGGGGGTATACAGGTTATTAGAATTCTGTCAATTCTGTCTGATTATACAGTCAAACCTCGTTAAAACGAATTCAAAGGGACCTTCAAAGTGAATTTGTCTCAACAGTAGCTCGTTTTATCTGAAAAACAATAGTGTTAGGTGTGTTAAGTGATTTTCAACAGAAGGACGGGGATTGCAAATGTAGTTCGCTTTAGCAGTAGTTCGTTATAATCGTGTTCGAATTAACGAGGCTCGAGTGCACTAATGTTTAGTGATCTTAGCCTGAAAATTAAAAGTATTTTTAACTGCGAAAGTTTACCCGAGGTACTTTTAAAACAGCTAATTCTGAGAGCCAAAGTGAAAAAAGAAAATTTATCAGAATTTTTTTAAAAATGAGTTAATAAACAAAAATAATAAATATTTTGTTTTTAATTTATAATAAGAAGGTGAATAGAGTATTAATCAAGTGAATTCACCAGAAAATTATCACAAAATACCCAAAAATTAACTCATAATTGCAAAAACTCATTAAAGCCGCCATCTTGGATTGATGACGTCATACAGGCCGTCTGACACAAATTCAAGCAAAACACCCGGTGAGGCATAGTTACACAGACCATAAGGAATATATTAAAGTTTGTCTCACAATTTCCTCACGAAATTTCCCACGGAATGTAGTATGCCCCCCTACTATTTTGAATATTTTAGAAATTGGACACGAAGACTATGATAATTAGAAGAAATACACTCAGGAACATTGAAAATAGCGCCCCAAGAAAGAATAAAGGTACAATCGCGAAATTTTGCATATAAGAAGAGTGACATCTGATATGCTAATGATCCAAGTTTGTCGTCAATGCGCATGACTGTTTACTCTACAGCGCCGGTGAAATCGGGATAAAGGTGCTAGATAAACCAGTGCATAGTTTAAGATTTATCAATGTTACGATTACATCCGGATACTCGGAGAATCTTAATGAGTGAAGGATGCCAGGTAGACGTGTTAGAAATCGTTTCTCACAGTTAAGCGAGTTTTAGAGAGGTTTGATCATCGGCATGAAAATTGCAGGCTGGTCGACGAGCCGTGTTGCTGCCCAAGTGAATCGTTTAGAGTGTTCTGTTAGAAACTGTTGGATGCAGTGGACACGAGATAGTACCCACGGGCAGAAAACCGGGTCTGGAGTGACCAGGAAGACAACGAGAATGTAAGGATCGTGCGGCAAGCTTTTGTGGATCCCACTGTGACTCGTTTCAACATACAAGCAGATGTAGTAGTAGTAGTTGTACCCTGAACCATTTCTAAACGTCTTGCGGAAATAAATTTGTAGTCCAAGCGCCCTTTTCGTGTACTCCTTTTAACACCAAAACATGACAACTCTGTCTGCAATGGTGTGAAGCCAGAGTGATGTGGGATGTCACTGATAGGCAAAAAGGTGGTGCTCAGTGATAAATCCCGATTCGTTTTGGTGTCAGAGGGTATCTTCACACGGATGAGGAGGCGCCCTGAAGAAAGATACTACACCACCCATTCTATCGCATGACACACTGCCTGCACAGCGAGCATAGTGGTCTGGGAGCTATAGCCTATGATAGCTGGTCCACTAGTTATGGTACGTGGAACGTTAACGGACCAGCGTTATGTTAATGACATTCTGCAAACACATCTACGGCCGTTCCTAAATGGCCTCCTAGGAGCAATTTTCCAGCAAGATAATGCTCGCCCGCATACAGCTAGAGTTGCTCAAGACTTCTTACGTCCCTTTGATACTCTTCCATGGCCAGCCCGCTTTTCTGACTTGTCTCCTATAGAGCATTTATGGAATAAGCTGAAACGCCAGATGTCGCCGTGCTACTCTATGCAAGATTTAGAAGTGGCTGTTAAAAATTTAAGGAGCCATCGGCCTCAGAACAACATCAGACGTTTCAACATCAGACGTTTCATTAGCTCAATATCGGACAGTATCGCGGCACGTATTTCAGCAAAAGGGGGTCCAACGAGCTATTTAAGTAGCACTGTGTTTATCTCATTTCTTAGCCCGTATTTGTTTAATTGTCTAGATTTTGGGATCAAGTGTATCTCTCATCTGTATTATTCCGCACATTAAATTTCACTTCAATCCAATGCTTTCTTCTTAAGGCGCTATTTTCAATGTTCCTGAGTGTATAAAGCAAAAGTCTGTTATCTGAAAAAAAAAAAAAGGAGAGCCGCGGCGGATTTTGGCCCATTTTAAGTATGAAAATGCATCTTAAGATTAGATTAAATGCCATTTTTATTTAGGAGTTTAATAGATGTGCATTTTTATCGCAATTTTAAGGATGTAGAACGTCCTAAATATTTTTTTTCTGCATTATTCATTAAATATTTTTAAAACTCAAAACGATTTCTCGATGTGACATAAAAAACACATGCTGACCGTATATTTGTAAAACCAAAATCCAATAAAGTACATTTTTTTCTAGTATAATGCTATTTTTCCATGCAAGAAATTATCATTTCCTTAACAGTTCCAGTGTATTACTTTTTCATCATTTTGTGAACTTTCTGTGTCTAACTCTTTGTAAGATACCAGGGAATGCTATCTTCCTCCAAATTGTAAATAATTAACTGCAAAAACGTTTCATAACTGGATATTCAAAACTTTTTCCAGAAAAAAACCCCCGGTTTTTACCAACTAACTTTTACTGATCATTATTTAACTGTAACATGCTACAAGCATTTTAGCTATTACAGGTTTTAGCTATTAGAAGTGTCTATTACAGTAATAGATTAAATTACCATTTTTGCAAGTTTTCGAATTTATAAATTTGATATGGTTTTTAATAGAGCTGTTGGCATAAATAAAATTTTTGAAAACATGGTTATGAAGAGAAAAAAGAAAGAACAAATAAATTTCAAACAAAAGTAATGCATTTAAGTTGATTAAATTTCTTCTAGCTTTCTTAATAATTACTCGTTTTATTTATTTATTTATTTTTGGGTTTTACAAAGAAGTATATTGGAGCATCTCTTTTTAGGTGCACTAATTGCTTGCTAAAATACAATAAAAAAATGAATAGTGTCAATTTAAGCAAAATAAAACATGCAGTTAAAAAACATGAGAAAAACACACTAACGCCACACTTTATTTGGTAGTAATTTTAAAAACTAAACTTTCTGTGAATGAATTATATAGCATTTCGAAGAGATTCTAACAAATTCGCTCGTTTCTGAACTATTATTTAGACATAGTAATTGTTTAAAGATGACATTGTTAAAAATATGTTCTTACATTTTAATGATCTTACTTTTCTTCCACGGCTTTCTTCTATGGTTCCTCTACAAACACGAAGCAACTTGTTTTAATTGACATTTAGTAAGTTACCAGAAACGTTTACTTCTGAATCTGACCTTCCTACCAATTTTTTACAAACGATTTCGGATTTCTATCTTCCCCATAAATACTATACTCAAGGATAAATAAGATAAATAAATACCTTTGTGCTGAACAGTAAAGTAAGAAAAGCCTTATTGGTTCCTTATGGGTTTATAATTTTCTCATTGGTGTTTGGTTAATCCGCTATTTTTATCTTTTAAGCTGTATGCTTATCTGCTCTTGGCTGTTGTCCGATGTCTTTTCATCCATAAGCTCATTACTTTTTGCATTGAAAAAGGCGTTCCCTGTAACGCCGAAAAAAATGTCTGCAATAATCTGCAATTCGTGCTTTTTTGTAGTTGTGTTTTCTTACTTTATATTAAGGGGTAAATGAAAAAACTATTTTTTTTAAAGATCGAACTTTGGTTTCACATTTTTTAATGTAATTTACTAACATATAGCGCAAAATTTAATTTTTTGTTTGATTTTTCATTTTAATGATTTTTAATTACTCTTGGATGATTCAGAATGTCGCTCACAATGTTCAACAATGTTCAATATGTAACCTACAGGTACAAATTGAGTATTGTCTCCATTATCAAGTCTCTGGGTTAAAAAGAAAAATGTTGTCTAATAGCCACAGTCTAATTTTTCATACCCAGTTACTCTAAGTTATTGCCTACTGACGTATACATATTTAATTTCCAGAGCCCAACACTGCCTTTGATTGAAGTATACATGAATTGGTCATTTCAAAAGAACGTCATCATAAACATTTAGTCTTTTTCTTCTCTTAGTATAGACGTTTCATTTTTTTTTTTTAAATTTATTTTCTTGTTTTTTTTTTTTTTTTTTTTTGTTTTTTTTTTGTGACAAACCACGGCTCAAACTTAGATTATCCATTAGTTGAACAATACCAATAAGATCAAAAATATCGATACTACTACGATAAAACTGCGTAATTTTAAGGTACCTTTCTTGAAATTTATATAGCAATACACGTGCATTTATACTTTTGGACTTGAACTATTTTGCTGGAATACATAAAATATAAACTTTTGTTATGAAGTAAAATATGAAAAAAAAAAAAAAAAACTAATAGTATATTTTAAAAAATCCGGCATTCAAAGTATTCCAACCTCTTTAAAAAAATATATGCAAAAGGAGTCCAGTGAGGAAATTAGTTTAGTCGACAAAAGCTTCGGGTAAAAACATCCCTGTAAGAAAGAAGTAGAACACGAGGGAATTAAACTCTCCAAAATCTTTTTTTTTCCATTATCATACCACACATATTCATCAAGAGCAATTCCTATTTTTTTCAACGATAATCAAAGAAAGTCAAAATCTCCTTCCAGATAAGAAATCAATTTGTTTTTAAAAAATCTAAAAATCTACATTTGCAAAGTTTTTGCAGCGAACTCCAGTCTTCAGCCTTAATCAAGTTAAAACTTCGTACAAAACGCTAGAAAGTCAGCTTTACTTTCGATGCTCTCCTTAATGCTAAAACAACAAGCCAAAACAAAGCTGATAATCGCATGGAAGTATGTGCCTGATAAATTATTTATGGAGGGAGGTTTCTCCTTTTTGAGGAAAAACTCAAACCGCTTCTTAAAATGAAGCGCAAAAAATAGCAAAGCCTGGAGCTCTTTATACTTTGTTAGATTCGAGGCTTACAGAAGGAGGATAATTTTCTCGCAGTACTGCCGAATTTAAATTAAGCTGGGACAGCAACGAATTCTGAATGCAGATTTAAAGTCCTCAAAAATGTTTAAAGATTAAGAAGAGAAGAAAAAAACAAACCGCAGCTTCAATAAAATGATAGAGTAGAGCATGGAAAAAGGTAGAGGAACAATTTAAGAAAGAGTAGTGAAATGTAAATAAATAACTATTACTATAAATAATGAAGTACTAGTAAATTTGTATTTTAAGTTAAACACAATTTAAATTCATTTGAATGTTTTCGGATAGGTTATTGACGATTCGTATAATTTTTAAATTAAAGATTAAACATTGTTAAAATAAATAATTAGCCAGCGTTTTGAAGCACAAAAATTGTAAATTACTGCAGACACGTGTTTCGGTGTTACAAGGAACACTTTTTTCAATGCAAAGAAGGGTGAGCTTCTGGATGAAAAGTCATGTTACACCGACCTTGTAACACCGAAACACTTATCTGCAGCAATTTACAATTCCCGTGGTTCAAAACGTTATTTAATTGATTATTTTCATTTTCAGCTCCAAGGTATTTATTCGTTATTAAGCATTGTGTTCTAATGATAAAAAACAGTCAAAAAAAAAAAAAAAAAAACAGATGGAACTAAGCTAAAGTGTATTTGTTTAGCATGGAATTTGAGATGTCCGGGGGAAAAAATCCCACTAAGAAACTTTAAATTCAGTTTTCTGACTTTTTCTGATTCAATTCTCTATTTATGTGCTTGCTGTACTTGATACTGTACCTTATTACACACGAATAGAACAAGAAAGCACACGCTATATAAAATTATTATTGATTTAAATGCCTGAAACATTTTTTATAAGTTAAATACATTTTGAATTTGTGTAAATAAAAAAAAGTGGAATAAATGACTTATCATTCTGTTGCTCATTTCGATGTCAAAACATAATTGATCAGCAATAAATGCATCCGTAACAGTTAAGTATATCACTTCTTTTACTCTTCAACGGGCTTTTTAAACACAAATAATTTCAATGCAAACAAAATACAAGCTTTCTGTAAAGTCGCTAGAAAGAAAGAGAGGGAGAGGGGGGGGGGAGTGTAAAGGAAATTCAACCCCCAATTAATTGACCCCCAAGTGATTGATTCCTTTGGTTGTTTTGACACTTGAGTTCATTGTTTGGTAAATCAGCTGTCTTGGGAGTAAGTTGCGCATAAAGGGAGGAGGGAGTATAACTCGGATGCCGTACATCCTTGAAATTCTCACAATTTTTTACTCACAAAGTTATTCCTGGTAGCCCCAAACAAATAGAATGCTATTCAAATATTTTGTTTAAGATGTATAAAGTAGTTTTAGGATATACAAATTTACTAGCCAAGTGAAATAAATTTATTTCTACATTTCATGTCCAACGTGAGTTGAGTCAGTAATAACTTCGATAAAAAGCATAAGGTATCTAAATGGGCAAATTTCATAGGATCTACAGTTTTGTTATGCATTTTTATAAAAAATACGAAATCCATTACACAATGTAGTAGCATACAATCTTCTTTTTATTCAAAGGCAAAATACGTATTTTTCTGTACTTTAATGAAAAATTAAAAAGAAAAAAAAAAAAAAACTTGTGTTTCTTCGTAAATGCCAAACAAAATCCATTAATTTAAAATTAATTTTGAACATGATATAGGAAGAACAAGAAAATAATGGCATATTTCATTTACAACGCTAATTAGACATAACCACTACCACAGAGAAACTACATTATTATCTACAAGTGTGGTATGAGCTTAATTTTACTGTCAAACTATTAAAAAGCACTAAGTTGCTACAAAGTGTAACACTAAAAACGGAACGTACCTGCTATGCTGAGTTCTGCAGTGCCCTGAGCAGAGTCTTCATCGTTGCGTGCGATGCACTGGTACATCCCTCTGTCCTCTCTTTGAACTGTTGTAATGTGTAGGACAGTTCTGCTTATTAAAACAATTCGGCGTGACAAAAGTAATGCTTTTTGGTTTTTGAACCATTCAACTGAGGTTATTGGATGTCCTGTCACTGTGCAGTTGATGGTAACTGTAGAACCAGCGCTGACTTGCTGTGTTAAAGGCCACATATTCACCTTGATAGGAGCTGGGAAAGAAAATGAATTTTTATATCCTTAAGCATTTCATCAATTAAGGAATTCAACAAATGAGTGCATGAAATGAGTTTTGTAAAAAATATTGCATTCTTTCTTAATCTACATTTTTATTTACCTGTTTATTTATCGAAAATTTTATTAATTAACAGAATGAAAAGTGAAATATAGTCTGCAGGTAGGATTGCAGTTCATTTGCCTTTCGTCTCTTACACAGTTCTCGAAAGCACACACACCCACATACACAAACAAGCCCAATTTTTTCCCTTTCTAATACATAGATAGAAAAAAATAAAAACGCTCGTAAGGAAAATATAAATTTAACAGATTAATAATTTTATGTCTTACTAATAGTAAAAAATACATGTTTCCCATATGACAACCCTTAAAAAAGTTATGTTTTGTGCTCGACTATATTATTATTATTTTTAAGCATTACACACTGCTCTAATATTATTTAAAATCATATCAAGTAATGCTATGACAGCGCAGGATTTAAAATTTAAAAAAAAAAACGATTTTTTTGTAATTTATCGTAATCGATTTTTTTCTTTCTATGGACCATTTTATTACTCCTCATGAAGTCCAAAAGTTTGTCAAAACATATTTTTTTTCTAATTGCAATACTAATTTAATCAAATGGGCCATTTTTGGAACACTATGTTGAAAGATGAAAAATAAGCTTTAGTTTCAAAATTGTTCTATAAAAATACCCAAATGTTACCTTACAAGAAACTGCTCTAGACTTATATTACAAATAAGTGTGAAATTCCACATACAAAAATCGGCCAAATGCACTGAACCAGGAAATTGTAAAATAAAAAAAGCTGATGTGTGCATCACATGACTTCCTTTTACGCCAATTTAATGGTAATAGCGCATTGGAGTAAGCAAGGAGACACTAAATATTTTTACCTCTAGTTTCTTGCGAACCGAGGCAAAAAAAGTTTTACACAGATTTATTTCCTCATTAATGGCAATTTAAGGTTGATTCAGTGGTTAACTCTTTAAATATCACCAACATTGACCAAATTAAAAATAGACTTTAAAATTAAAAAACAAAAAAAAAATATCTTCAAATTTTTCGCCAAGTTGGCGACTCTTATTTGACATATTATAACACCACTTGAGTTAGCATTGAAATTAGCAATGATTTTCCCCCAGAAAGGTGTAAAAGAACTCCTTAGGAACATCCGAATGCAACCAAAAGGGAAGGTGCACAACTGGACCGCACTAAGAGTCTACGCATCAAATTTCACCTTTCTAGGTACACCGTTTTCGAGTTATGCGAGGTTCATATGCGTATACACACATACACACATGCGCACATACGCACATATCTACTTACATACGGACTTCACGGGAAAACGCGTTGTAATTAACTCGGGGATCGTCAAAATGGATATTTCGGGTGTCTGTACGTTCCTAGGCATTTATCCACGTGTGGTCGGGTCGAAAAAAAAAAAAAAAAACTCAACATTCATTTGGGGGTAAGCAAAATGAAAAATAAGGCCGGTTTGTGAGTAAAATTTTTTTCGCGAATACAATGCTCCCTTTTTTTTGTAAAAGGAAGTAAATAAAAGAATATCATAGCTTAATTGTGGTCACCTTGTGTGCACTTACATTTTCCTTAAACTACTTTGTTACTTATGTTCTGTAGATTTTAACTAAAATTCTTTCTCATCTCACACTCATGTGTTCTAACTTAAGCACTACACATAATTTTCGATGACGATATTCCCAGAAAAAAGTACAAATCTTGGAATAAATTACTTAATAAAGAATTCTCATTCCAAAACGAATCATTAGCAAAATTATTAAAAACACTTAAAAAACATGACTATAAACGAGTGAATTTTAATTAAAAACTTCTTTCTTATTGAAAGTTTTATAAAAGGGCATTCAAAGTTAAGACATTAGAAAACAGTAATAGAATTAAGTGTCGTGCGCGTATTTGTGTGGCTTTCAATATTAGACACGTAATTAGGAAGCTCCGATGTAAATTGTGATACAGATTAATTAGTAGTTGCAGTTCACGTGATTAATTAGTCTTGAAGTTTTTCTTTGTAGCTACTTCTTTTCTTAAAGTTAGGTCCTTTTGTTCCGTGTTCTTGTGTTGAAGTATTTCCATTGACTGAACGCATAGTTAAGCACTTATTTCTTTCGTTCTTAGAATTGAGAGGGAACAAAAGATAATCAAAGATATTTTACCTGATGGTGGACTTAAGTGTTCATTCAACATTGAAATTATTTTTCTTTTTTCAATTATTACATAAATAAAACAAAAGAAGGAAGCGATTTTTTTTACCAATACAGATGAAAGAAAATTGATTAAAAAACCATAAAAGAGTCACGGATTAAAAAAACTCGAATGCACCCACTTTTTGAAAACTAAAATTAAAATCAATTTTGAAATATTTTAAGTGCTCTTTAAGTATTTTTTAAAATAACTTTAAGTAAAAGGAATAAAGTAATGCAATATTTTAAATTTTTCTCCCAAATACAATACGTGCATTATTATTATTGTTATTATTCTTTTTTGGTCTTTAAACACTTAGAAATTCATGACTTTGCTTTTATTGTTATTTGCAACTAAAAAGACTTTACTTGAAAGTTTCTCATTTCATAATACTATTTTTGACAGTGTATTACTAAATCTGCAAAACATTAAAAATTACTGGAAGACGAATTCAAAGATATTAGTTAATTCGTTAATGAAAACATACAAAAAAATAAATGAATAAATAAATGAAATGATTGCACCAATGTGTTTCGTTCAAATAGAAACACCTGTTACGAAGCAAAATAATATTTTGAACTACGGGGACAAAGAACAAGGTTTCCGAAACATTAATATTTAATTTTTGTAAAAAAATAATAATGCTATCTTTCGACATTTTTCCCACTCTCTGACAACTGCGGGAAAAGAAAGAAATATGTATAAGCATTCTTAAAACATTTTCCAAGTATGAAAAAATTTTAAAAATCGAGTAAGTATTGCATTTCTAATTACTCGATTAGTGAAGCATTTCTAAGTAGTGTAAGTAATGTTCAAATGGCCTAATTTTAATAAAATAATTATTATAATAGAAAAATTACCTTTTCTCCTCTTCACAAAAAATACAAAACGTTTTTTTTTTATTTTTGCTATATTTGTATCGTTTTGAGGTAAAATAACATATTTTTTGTTATTAAAGACGCAATTTGATAAATAATAACTTCAACAACAAACAAACAACAATTTTGTTTGTTGTTTTTTAACAATGTAACACTTATAGGAAAAATCATTAAAATTCGTCATCAAAAACAAATAAAAATATTTTATCAATTAAGTTAATAATAATAAAAAAACTATAGCAAATCGATCAACTTGAAAAATACTGCTCGCAAGTGTTCCCTTTTCGTAGCTGACATTTTTTAAAATTATCATATACCTAGCTGAACAAGGTTTTAGCAAAATTAAGAATTAATTATTATAATAAACTCTAGCATAATTTTTCAACACAGTTTTACCCATCTCTGATGAGTTTAAAATAAAATACTTGTTCTAAAATATTCAAACTTTTTAAAAGTTTATCTTTGATCAAAATTCCTTTTTATTTGTTTCTTGTATTAATATTCACATAGTTTCAAAATGTCTCCAAAATATATTCCATACGCACTTGGTATTTATATCAATCCCATAATGTTCTTCTTTAAAACAACTTTGGCAATCTCCTCAATATCAGCAATATCGAAAAAATTAAGAATTTGCAATATTAAGGATAAACACATGACAGAAATAATAATGCTATTTTTAAACAGTTTTTCAGCTCCGCTTCAGAATAAGAAAAAAAAAGAGCTATTTTTATGAAATATTATAACTTATTTTCAGCAGATATCAATGTAATCAAAACTTCTATTTTCTGTGTAATAATATTTACTCCATTAATATTCTTTGTAAAAACAATAGTGATGCAGAATTAATTTTTCTATGCGATAATATTATCAATAAGCAATATCGTGGAAAACCACATAATTTCCATTATCATTTGAAATATTAGGTTATACTTTTGTAACGAAATATAATATTGTTATTCAACGGAGATTTTCATTCCTCTCTAACGAATCCGAAATAAAATATTTATCGCTGAATTTTGAGTAACGATAAAAAAATATTGATATAAGAGATTCAAACTTCACCGAAGTATGAAACCAATTTGATCAAAATTCCTTTTTTTTCCATGCAATAATGTTCACGAACAGATGGATTCAAAACACCTTTTTTCACATTCCGGAGACGCTTTGAATTAAAATCAGTCTCATCATTTTCACCTTGAAAACGACTTTGACATATTCCTTGATACCAGAAATAATGTGCCAAAATAAATAATTTGCTGTATTAAGTATTACCTCGTTTAAGAATTAATAATGCTATTTTGAATTTTTTTTTTTTTTTTTTTTTTTTTTTTTTTTTTGCGCAGCTAAAAAATTAAATGAAAAACAGAACAATTTGTGTGAAACTTTCTAAGTTTTTAAATTACGATAACCATTTAATCACTTTTTTTTCTGTGTAATAAAATTTATTTTAATAATATTCTTAGTGACATCAATATCGTGGAACTATTAATTATTCTATGTGATAATATTATCAATAAAAGAAACATTGTGGCTAAAAAAGAGAATTTCACTATAATTTGTAATATTAAGGACTAATGTTTCTGTAATAAAATTTTATCTTATTATTCTACAATTTTAATCCATCTCTTATAAATCTGAAATAAAGTATTCATTGCTAAATTTTTGAGAAAAATAAAAAATATTGATATAAAAGATTCAAACTTTCCCGAAGTATGAGACCACTTTGATCGAAACCCCTTTTTACTCCGTGCAGTAACATTTACGCGCAGATGGTTTCAAAATATCTTTCTTCACATTCCGGAGATGCTCTGAATTTAAATCAGTCTTATCATTTTCACCTTGTAAACGACTTTGATATCTATCTTGATGTCAGCAATATCGTGACAAAATAAAGAATATGCAATAATAATTATCTCTCGTAAGAATTACTTATGCTGTTTCTAACTTTTCTACCCCCGCTAAAGAATCAGGGGAAAAAAATAAAACCAGAAATATTTGTTTCGAACATTTTAACTTTCTTTAAGTACAAAAGCACTTAACTCAAAACTTTTTTTTCCCTGTGCCATAATATTTAGTTAATAATATTCTTGGTGAGAGCAATATCGTGGCAATATTAATTATTCTTTGGGATAATATTATCGATAAGAGTGTATTATCGCGGCGAAAAACAGAATTTGAATTCATTTTAGCAATGTTACGAAATAGTTTTAACAGAAATTTTCTCCCTCTCTAACGAATCAGAAACAAAACATTCATTGCTTAATTTTATGAAAACAATAGAAAATATTGATATAAGAGATTCAATCTTTCCCAAAAATTCAAACTTTTCCGAGACCACTTTGATCGAAACCCCTTTTTTATTCCGTGTAATAATATTCGCTCGCAGATGATTTAAAATATCTTTCTTCACATTCCGGAGACGCTCTGAATTTAAAACAGTCTTTTCATTTTCACCTTGGAAACGACTTTGACAGCCCTCTCGATAAGGGCAGAATCGCGCCAAAATAAATAATTTGCTTAATTAAGTATTAACTCTTTTAAGAACTACTAATGCTATTTTACAAAATTTTTGCACTGCTAAAAAATCAGATGAAAAATAAAACAATTTGTGTGAAAGATTCTAAGTTTTTAAAAGTACGATAACAGTTAAATCATTTTTTTTCCTGTGTAATAATAATTATTTTAATGATGTTCTTTGTGAAATAAATGTCGTGGAAATATTAATTTTTTATTTGTGAGAATATTATCAATAAGAGCAACATCGGGTGGCAAAAAGAGAGAGAGAGAGAGAGAGAATTGGCAATATAATTTGTAACCTAATGTCTGTAATAAAATTGTATCTTATTATTCTACAAATTTAATCCATCTCTTATGAATCTGAAATAAAATATTTATTGCAAAATTTTTGATAACAATAAAAGGTTAAAACTTTCCCGAAGCATGAGACCAGTTTGATCGAAACCCCTTTTTATTCCGTGTAATAATATTCACGCGCAGATGGTTTCAAAATATCTTTCTTCACATTCCGGAGACGCTCTGAATTTAAATCAGTCTCATCATTTTCACCTTGAAAACGACTTTGACAGCCCTCTCAATAAGAGCAGTATCGTGCCAGCCACACCTTATAATGACTTTTCGGATGACTAAATAACTTGGACATATCCTTCGGACAAGCCGATCATCTGACATGAATATTACATGGAAATGATGGCCCATACACAAGAAAGGAAATGAAATGTTCGGAAGGGGGTGGAAACAACGTAGCATTCATATAATCGACTGCGAAAGGGCTGAAAATTCTAGAAATTAGTACTCCGCGGGGACCGTTCCAGTGTCATTTGAACGATATGAAGTCGAATGGGTGTGGAGAAAGAATTGTTCCGTTTTACAGTGATTCATGAGAAGATTATGCTTATAAAAGCGTAAGTTGATGTAATAATAGGATTTTTTTTTTCAGTTTTGATAAAGCAGATTCGATGTCATGAAATTGACGGAATATTAAAAAAAAATGCTTTTTATTTATTTTTATTTTTTAAATTCATTTAGTTATTTACTTCATTTTTAGCTACAAAATCTGAATTAAAAAAGAGAAATGATAGAGAATGCTTTTTTGAGCTATACTTATAGTAAACATGGTTTCTTAAATGAGATTTGTTTTTTGTTTTTGCTGTTTTTTTAAAATAATTATTTATTGTTTTAATTTTTTAAGTTAATAAAACTTAACTTCGATATGTCTTCACTTAAGTGAAGTGAAGACATATCGTCGCCTTAGAGCAACACTAACTTATCCAAGCCTAGAAATAGTAGTAAGATATCCTACTATCGCTTTGAGGTGACGATATGTGTTTATCTATACCAATTAATATTAATTCTGATTTGACGGTATGAGCTTTTCAACTTATCTGTATTTTCTTGTATGTGCAACAGGTACATCATGTATGTAAATCATTAAAACAATGCAAACTCTCGTCAATCATGCTACCCATGTAATGTAAATTAGTTTATGTTTCATTTTTTACTTTTAATAATGCTTTTTCTATTGTACAGTAGAGCATAAATTTTAAAAATATATTTAAAAAACTATTCTGTTATTTGGTATTTTTAGCTATTAACGTAATTAGTTGTAAGATAATTGTTGGTTTTCTAATTTTACAAAAAATTCTCACTTATACAAACGGATCATCGTTCAAGTTTCTTACAGGATTTAAAGTATTATATTACCATGTGCAGGTAAAGGAGAGTAACTGCTAATTTTGCATTTTTCATTTTTTGCATTTTTGTGATCTATTGTGCATTAGATTTATTTTACGTGCTTGTTTATTTAATTTAAGCTGAAAAACAGCGCGAAAAAAAAGTCAAATTCCAAAATTTTCACAATAATAGTTTTAAATTCAAAACGCGCTTCTTCAAATATATCATACATAGTAAACATTTATTTGTATGAAAATAAAACATTGAGTGTAATAGTTTTCCATTTTATTATTTTTATTATTAGTACTATTATTATCATAAGTTTATTAAAACCAATAATAATAATAATTTGGTCACTTGGTCATCGCTGGCAGACACTCCTGGTCAGCCAAGTCTTTTTTTTTCTTTTTAATTTTTTTTCTTTGTTCCCCTCGTTTTTTCGTTTATTTATTTTTCCCTCCATTTTATCATCATCATCATCATCATCATCATCATCATCATTATTATTATTATTGTTATTATTATTGTTATTATTATTGTTATTATTATTGTTATTATTATTATTATTATTATTATTATTATTATTTATTAATATTTTGTGATTATTATTTAAGAATATTTCGTTTGGAGATTGGAAAATCACTTTGCAAAATCTTCAGCAATTTACAGTTGGGGCAAACTTAACCTGACAGCACTGTGAGGTCAACGCAGATTCGAATCACAACATTATGACGCTGCCAGTTTGGTTTGCCGAACTTTAGAAACACACTTTTGAAATCTCTGCATAAAATTCAGTGTTGATGTGTATACATAAGCAGGCTTAAATTTTTACCGTTACAAAGATTTTAGTGAAATCCATCAATTATAATAGTTTTTCTTTTAAGCATATTTTCTTTCAAGTGTCAAGCGAAAATAGGCTAAGTGATAAATTATAGGAAAGAGCAGAGACGCGTTGTTCAAGCACCAGAGGATTTTATGGATTAGAAGTTCTGCATCATGAATAATTATTTGTTCTCTTCAGTTGCGAGCACGTTTCATTTTCAGAAACAAGTCTTAATATTTTAGGATCATCAATTATATGTATCACGCAAATGTACGATTATATGACGCAGCGTAGAAAACAAAAGAAATAACGGTCGGCATGTGATGACAAATGATTGAAGCAATCATTTTAATTATTTAGAAAGAATTTGAAATTCGAATCGGTAAGCATATCGTTGCTACAAATGGCGGCAGCATATTCATTCTTGTTATTGCTTTTCCAATGAAAATGCTTATTATCTCCGAAAGGAGCAAACATAATGGCTCATTCCAAAAACAAAAGCATTCATTTTGTGTAAAATAGCTACTCATTAATACGTTTGTTATGCTCTCATCTAAGAGGAATATTAGAATATATAAATTTGTTCTTTCCAAGGAAATTATTATCCGCTCATTATTAGAATTAATATTATCCCGTGCTAAATTGTTTGTTTTTAGTTTGCTTAATGATTATAGAATAAAATAGTTTATAGGAATTTCATGGCATATTTGTTGTTGAATTACAATCAGGATTATTAAAGTAATGTCAAAATTGCCCTTTCGGAGGAAAACTAATATAAAGCAATTTTTATCAAATTTATTTAACTACAAAAATGCTTTTTTTACAGATTAAAAAGGGAAATTCTGCTTTTAGAATGATTAAAAAAAAATGAATAATAAATTCAGTGTATTTGAACTACATTGAATTTATTATTATTGAAAAGGTTTTTTTTTCAATGAGAAAATTTAAACAATTTAATGCTTAATCTATACGCATTTTTTGTGAATCCAAGCTCCGTCTTTCTTACTTAAAGTGAAAAATGTATTACAGATAACTTATGGTGAGTTGTCTCAATTGTAAACTTTACATTTTTGTAGTTAGATCTTAAAATGCTCTTTTTAATATTTAAATACCTCTATTAGAGTTATTATTAAAAGAACTCCAAGGCACACTTACATTACGTTCAATGGATATTACTTTAAATTGAACATTCTTATTGCATAGGAAATAAACTTTGTGACACATGCTCCAAGTATAGTTTCTGAAAATTTGCAATAAAGATTGAAACTTTAATTTACTCGTAAACTGATCTACGCATTTTGACAAACAATGTGAAAAACCATAGATTAATTTAAAAAAAAAATGAACCAGAATTTATAAAAACACTTAAGATTTTTGTGACTTGATAAGTAACATAGATAATCATCGGTGAATAGGAATCACAAATGATGACTTATGTAACGTACATATAAGTTAGCAACAGAAGCTATTTTAAAATGCCTGTATTTCGACTTGTTGTTTTGAATTCAAAAGAGGGCATTACAAAATAATAATAAAATACTAATATTAATACTAATAATAATAATTACGAAAAATAATTTACAAATAATCATAATAATAATAATAATAATAATAAGGAGCAGTAATGTGCTAATAATAAAAATATTAATAGTAATAATAAAAAATAATAAATAAAAAAATTAGTAAATAAAAAAAATCCATTTTCTAATATGTTTATATCATGTTTTAAATTTTTGGTGCAATACATACTTAGCTTTTTTTTTTCAAGCTTCAAAAATGTTACTTAATTTTACAAACTATATAATTCTGACATGCTAATAAGACCAAAAACAGAATTTTTGCAAACATTTTCAAAGCGTAAACGGAAAACAAAATTTTGCTAACATTTATTCGTGTTTAGGGCAAATGAATGAATTATTTTCCATACTAAAATTTTTAATCTGAATTTTTTGACAACAATTGCCTTTTCTTCACACTTTCATCATTGAAAAACATACAACTAAAAAAAAAAAAAAACCAACACCTATTCAAAACTTCCAAACATTTGCGGCAATGCAGAAAAAATGTTCTTTAAACTTGCTTTTTAATTTTGTCGCGCATATAGCAGTTTTTCCGCACTACTCGTTTTCGATTTTTTTTTTTTTTTTTGCATACCAACATTGAGCTGCCGTCCATTGCAAAAACTTTAAAAGCGCTTCTTACAAAGCTAACTACATCATATATTAAACTCTTTTACTGCAACATCAAGAAAATAAACACCTGCAAATTTCAGATTGTTTTCTAAACTGTTTTGCTTGATAAAAAGTTCATGCTGCAACGCCTCTTCAGAAACATTTCTATCATTTTTTTAAATTTCATTCTTATATACAATAATAAAATTGCAAAATATGAAAAGTTACATTTTATGGCGTAAGAAATCAAATAGAAAATAAAATGGAGATTTCGCAAATAACTTCGTTTTGGAAAAGAGGGATTTTTTCCTGTAACCTTGTGTTGACAGATTTAGGATGAACACAGCTGCCGCTGCAGTGAGCGTCCTTATATGTATGTTTACTACAAACAATAATTTCCCTTACAAGGGAAATTCGACCATTGGCATCATATTTGAAATGGTTAACTAAAATGAGTTTTTCCTGATCAGTCAGTGTGGTTTAAAATTATTTAATCTTTTTAAAAACTATTTTTTTTATTTTCTAGGATTTATAACCGATCTGCAAAAGTTTATTGAGATACCTTTTGCAGATAAAAAATAATAATTAAATAGATAAAAAATGAACTGTTTATTTCAAAAACCAGTCAAGCGACAACTCTAAGATTTTGAAAAATCACTTTATAACTTATAATTAACGTATTAAAATTTGTCGATAAGGATTACGTTGTTTTAAACTAAAAGGAATACATAGTCAGGTATATTTATTTCAATAACTAATGTTGTAATCATCATTGAATAATTTAATTTGGTAATATAAATGTTTTCTTTAAATTAGCAATTTTGTCGCTTAACTGGTTTTTAAAATAAACGATTCAAATGCAAGTAGTAAAGCTTCCAAATACAGACTCTTTAATCGATTAATACTAAAAAGTCTAAAGCACAACTAATGAACAAAGCACTGGAAACAAGAAAATTTGAACGTAGTCCAAAAGTAAATCTTATCAACGAAGGCTCACCAGCAGAAGTACAAGAATTTTACAACTGCATTTTTACCAAAACAACGGCTTACAAGCCTAAGTCTCTCGTGTTGTCAGGCGAAGCAAAACAAACTATGCATCCAATTATGGTTTTCAATTTTTCTTCTATTTCGAGTGAAAGGGAGAAATATTTTTCAAACAAAATTAGTGTCGACTAGCAAAGCTTTGGGCTTTGGATAATCTAATTAATTTTACAAAAGTCTTTCTACTGTCTCAAATGAATCAATCATTTTCTTTAAAAAAATGACTTTGAATCATCCATCATGAAGGAATTTTCGAAAATACGATGCCAGGAGATAGTTTACATTATTTTACTCTTCCATGCAATTGCATTTTTAATTACCTGCTAGAATTTCACGTTAGTTTCATAAGAAATACATCATTTGTCTTTTTAAATGGATATTTGACGAGTAACGGCGAAGGTAGCTTCGTGTGTGCAAATTCAAAGTCTTTTGCATTTTTCAGAATGGCTTATACGCAGTGGCTAGATTTTATTTTATCTTCTTTCAAAATATTGTACTGTCAAAGACTTAAAAATTTTATTACCACCACAGTGTTTTAAATTTTTAAATTAATTTTATATTCACTTACTATATATAAGGTTAGTTTTCCACTTATTAATATTTTTTCACGCATTTCCGTTTTTTTAACAGTTTTTAAGTAAACTGAGATGAAAACCGTACTATATATCGTTTTTCTTCACTGAATCACACTGGAATCCAATGCAAAGTAATACAAAAATGTGTATTATCCTCTGAAGCATTGATACAAAAATATTACATTTGTAAAAAACTCCATAAACATTAACTATGTAAATGCAACCGCCCTATTGAAAGAATACTTTTTTTTTGTTTAATAAGCTTGTAATTAAGTTTTTAACACTTTTATCAGCAAATTTATTAAATTGTGCTTCCACTTAACGACGCCGTAATAAACCACTTTCTTGAGATTAATTCTTTTCAAATAAATATGACTATTACTTTTTTAGTCAATTGCGATCCACTTAGTTAGTGTGTTTTGCTACGGAAAATAACAGTTGCGCTGGTTTGATATTTTACTCTGACATATTACTAACAGATAAAGCAAACTGGAAGCTTTTGAAATTTTTTATGACAAACTTTAGTTCAGGTGAGGTAGAAGATTTTGTTTGAGGATTGACCCCATCTTAGTAGCAAGGTAGAAAAATCGGAAAACAATACTGCCATATAAAGTTATTTTCTGCTAAAAACGATGCAGTTGTTAGTGAGTTAAAAATACTACTAAATAACTCATGGTAAAAAGTAATACTTTGTTTTCAACACTAAAAATTGAAACTCATGACCTTTTTTTCAATATATAAAATGACGAAAGTAGAAGAGAAAAATTGACACATGAACCCAAGTTTACTACTTCACCAATTCTTTTAAAAGCCGAAATAGTGAAGAACATAGTAATAAAAGAAGGTAAAACTGAAGGATATACAGTAGGGTGGGCAGAAAAACAGCTTCTCTTTTTAATTTCGATGATGGGTAGTGCGGAAAAGTTGCCATTGGTTGAGCAAAGTGCATATAAAACATTTGAATTTTTTCTGACACTTTCTTGGTCTGCCGCAACTGGGTTGAAGTTTCGAAAAAATGCTGTTTTTTCATGTTTATAGCCAAAATTAGTAAAAATAATGTGTTTTTATCTTCGATTATGAATTTCGCGGAAAAGATGCCATTGGTTGCACTAAACTCCCATAAAAAATTTGTGGTGTGTGGTACAGCTCTTTCCTTTGCTACAAATTAGTAGAAGTTTTGGTCAATTTTCAGTTTTTTTAACGTTTTCAATGAAATTTCTCAAATAGTAAAAATTTTGTTTTCGCCAAATACTCCTCTGCCATAAATCTATAGTTTTATCACATGTGATGTATTTTTGGATGCGTGGTGTGTCATAAATTAACAACATATTGCGCATACAATTTTAAATTTCAAATCTTATCATCAAAACTTTTCGCATCTGCGTTCAAAATTAAGGTTAAGCACCACATAACTGAGGAAAGAACTAAATATGGTGTGGATTTACACAAAACTTCTGCTTTTGCTTTCAACAGAGAGTCTTTTTCTACACTGTTTTAGGTAATAAAAGCTTTTTTCGAGTTGAATTTCTGCATTTTAGCGCTTTTACTTATGTTACAATATTGCTTCAATGAAACATGTTTTCCCTCGTGGCCATCTGCAAATTCCGAGCAATTTTAGTAGTATTTCTGTTTACTACACACACCTAACGTTGGACTTAAATTTCTAAAATTGTTTCGGATACTATAGTTATTCCTGTTTCTTGTGACGAAAGACATTTCGAGGTTTGCTGACATTGGTTGAGAACCAAACCGAGCATATCGCCGTATTCCGTTAACCAGAATTTTAATTTTGGAACCTTAAACCTTATACACTAGAATTTCTTGATCCTTGTTTCCTCTTTTATATAATTGCTATCTATTTAATCAATTAATATTTATCACAATTTTTTTATACCTTGGTTTTCGTCAGTTTCCATTGCTGGGTAGCATTGTTGTGAATGAAGAAGGCCATGTTATTTACTTTTTGAAATCATTTCCGCGTACCCCGGTCGTTTCTTTGGCGAATCATATGGGCAAATCAATTTATATTACGAACAGTGCGAGACATCGTAAGGCATCTTTGGGTTTCGAGGTACTTAAGTGCAAGCAAAGCGTTCTGCAGGTAGCTGTGAGTCACGTAAACTACGTAATAGGCCCTGGTTGGCTGTCTTGTAACTCTGGAGAGAGCAGGGCGGTCATTCCAAGCTCGTCAGCATGCGAGATCGAGATTCTCGCTCACGTGATCGGTTGTGACGTAGAAATATCGCAAAGTAGTATTCTAATCTACTCGAACCTAGCCGCAAGCTACGTTCGAGTAGATTATAATGCTACTTTGCGACATTTCTACGTCACAACGGATCACGTGAGTGAAAATCTCGATCTTGCAAGCTGACAAGCTTGGAACGACCGCCCAGTCCAGTTGAAAAAGTTTCACAGCTATGAATTATGTGTTTTTGGTCTGGGCTCAAATTTTCAGCATTTTTCTTTTCTTTTTTTTTGCCAATGTAGAAATACATGACAAAGGTAACCTAGAATGATAGCACAAGTAGGTTTTCGCATGCCATCAGCTTGGGTTTGATTTGTCCAGAAAGTTCTTAGGTTCAGTACTTGCTCTATCTTATTTTTTAGGTGTCAGACCGGGAGTTCGTTTGTATGAAAAATGTAGATCAAATGTTGCAGTTCTTTATTTGTTTCCCCCTGTTTTTTTAACACCTGCAACGACACCGTTTTTTTTTTTTTTGTTTTTTTTTAATGTTCTTACGGGAGTGCCGTTTCACGCGACTGTTTTTAGTTAAGAGATAATAATTTCGTTCTTATTTAAAACTAGTGGTACCACACGGCTTTGCCCGCAGTTGAAAATTCAAAGGTCATTCGGTTCAACTGTATATTTAAAAATAATTGATGACGAATTTCTTGCCAGTTGTCTATGTTCATTCGCTCTGCCATTCCACGTCATGCTAATTTCGTAATTTACTCGTCCATCTTATGATAGTTTTTCTCCGGAAAATGTTCTTAAAATTGAAATAGAAAAAGAACAAAATCGATTTTTTGAAAAATCGCTTAAAGGTGCACACTCCCATGCTACAAACTAACTTTGCGCCAAATTTCATGAAAATCGGCCAAACGGTCTAGGCGCTATGCGCGTCAAAGACATCCAGACTTGGAGCTTTGTTTTATTAGTAAAGAATATTTACGAGCGATTAAGAACGAATTCTGCTTTAATCCCGTTGGTTTTGAACGCTAATCAAACAGAGTGCTGCACTAAGTTTTTTAATAGCATATCTTTAATTTAAAACTTTATACACAATAAATAGTTAATTTATAACACACCAGGCATCTAAAAATGCATCACATGTGATACCAATATAGAATAATGCAGAGAAATGTAACGAAAACAAAATTTTTACTATTTGAGAATTTTTGTTAAAAACATTAAAAAAAACTGAAAATTGATGAAACTTCTACTCATTTGTAGCAAAGGAGGAAACTATACACCCCAAATTTTTTATGGGAGTTAAGTTCCACCAATCGCACCTTTTCCGCGAAACTCATCATTGAAAAAAAAAAAAAGTACTATTTTTACTAATTTTGGCTAAAAACCTGAAAAAACAGCATTTTTTCGAAACTTCAACCAAGTTGCGGCAGATCAAGAAATCATCAGAAAAAATTCAAATTATTTGTGAACACTTTGCTCCACCAATGGAACCTTTTCCGCACTACCCATCATGGAAATAAAAATAAAAAAAAAAGTTGTTTTTCGACACACCCTAATATACAGTAGTTTACGAAAGCAGCTTTAACCAGATGATATTTAAATTTAATTCCCTAAGAAAATTTTAAAATCAATTTTTGTAATCGTTGCAGTAAATAAAAGGGTATGAATAACATTAACATTTCGTAATGAACTTAGTTATTTACCATCACAAAATTCATTTACGTATAAATGAAATCATGCGCAGTTAAGTAAAAATGTATTGCACTACGGAGTGAACATGAAGAAAAATCATTTTACTTTGTTTTAATCTATATCTAACATTTCTTAACGTTAGGTATAAGAATGAATGCTATTCAGTTTTCATCTTTGCCTTTTATATCTCTGGAAACACACAACTAGATTTTAAATATTTTCTTTTTCTTTTGATTTCAATCTGGAGATAGTGTTCAAGATTGTTAGTTTTTTTTTTTTTTTAAAGTAAAATGTTCATATTTGCGTTATAGGCAATATTAAAAAAAAAATTTGAACCGCTAATAAAGAAAAAAAAATGATTTGAATCAAGAGTATATTTAATAAAAGTGCATTCAAAGCACAGTTGTCCACTAGATAAATATTAATTTATGTTTTAGAATCTTTGTGGGAACTAGCATATTTTCTGAGTCGTTTAAAATCAATTATCACAGTTTTCGGAGTATCATTGGAACAGGGCCGATTAAGCCTCCCCTAGTCATAAACGCAAGTGCTTAAACTTCACAGTGCTTGAGATTTTAAAAAACCCAAATTTTTTTCTAGACTTCTTGCAGATTTTTGGTTTTAGAGAAATGGTGCAGCTAAACTTTACCATCTGGAATTAGTAGAATCAACAAGCCAGATAGAACTTGACATGTCAAAGTGTTATATTAAAGATTTCTTTGAATAATTGCAGTACTCCCATCGATTGTTTGTAAACGCGCGCTGCGCACACAACCATGTTGCTGAATGTCTGACACTAGCCAGTGGCTTGAAAATTAAATATAACCCAAAACATCGTTAAAATTGACTGGTGTTGTTAACGTGATTCCTACATTTAATCTTCGTAAATTAGAAGAACTTACTAGATGAACTTTTACTACTCATTTTCTAGTTCAACCTCTAAATTTTCAAGTCGTTTGACTAACAGAGATAGATACTCCTCTTAATTTTTTTTTCAGTTCAGTGGTTTCCGCAGGAGACACTGAAGTACAGACGTTGTTTTAAAGGGATTTTCTTAAAAGTTTCTAGGTGCCCCTTAGTTACAACAAGTGTGTTTTGTTTGCAAATGGCGACGCCGCTGAAAATAATGCGAAGGGAATTTCTTTATTTGCGTATTGTATTTTACATATTGTATATATATTATATTTATAACGTATAAATTATGCTTACGATACTCAAAAAGAAGTTTACACAAACTGCGTTTTTCCTTCTATGTTTCCGTCTTTTTTCCTCTTTAATTTTTATAAGGAACTAAAGAAATTTCAATGCTCTGCAATAAATCTTTTTTTCTAATAATAAGGCTGAAAGTCTGTGTCTCTGGATATATGCTACGCTCATTGTGCCTATAACTTTCGACCGATTTTCATGAAATTGTTCAGAAAACTAGTTCCTAGCATAGGGTTGAGCACCTCAAAGCGATTTTTCTAGAATTCGATTTTGTTCTTTTTCTATTCCAATTTTAAGCCGCCATTGCCGGATTTAATTCCTCTGCGGGAACACCGAGAGAATTGCCATAATAGGGATCAGTACGTTACCATAACATAGACGAGCACATTACCATAGCATGGATGAGCAAATTAACAAAGCATATTAGCAAGAAATTCATCATTAATTATTTATAAATATACATGCGAACCAAATGACCTTTTAATTTTATACTACGGACAAAGCCGTGCGCGTACCATTAATATATAAATAAAAATAATTGAATTAATTAATTAAGTTATGCTGGTTTTTCTATTTAAGGAATTAGTCCTTCCTGAACTGCTATACTCAAATTACAGTAATTACTTTCTTTTTTCACTACTATCTTTATTATTTTGGCCAAGGGTTGATAACAAATGAAGTTGTTTCATAAAACAAGCGGATTATGCATTCCCTGTATTAAATACTATTTTCATGCTTGAATAAACAACGGAAAAGAACGCTTTTCTTTACGCTACACATATCCTCTGAGACGAAATAATATCGCATCCCACAAGAGCGAAGAATTACGAAGATAGATTGCAATGTAATTAATATTCCACTGGGCAAAGATGTCGACGACGTGACAAAATGGTGAAAAGCAGTTAAGACGAGCCATAGTTTATTAAACAATGTTCCTAAAAATTATTCATGCAGATTAAGAGAAGCATCAAAATGGCGTCATCAAATACGGTGATTGAATTAGCGGCATAGAACTAAGAAATAATTAGCAGAAGCTATATCTTCTGGGCTATAAGGCTATTATTCTGTACTCACTGCTAACGATCAACTCAAGTACTTTCTTGTTGGTTTTGATCTATTTTATAGATTTTTTAATGGCCTGTTATGTGTCGAAGTCAGCTGAAAAAAATTGGTATTTCGTATTAACAAAATACTAATGTTTAAGATATTTTACATTGAAATTTTATTTGTTTCAAAATGTGCAATCTTTCATAGTGACGCTGCGTAACAGGTGTAGTAGTGCGTGAGAGGTTGGCTCTGCATTTACATATTTACTGTCACTGCCATTTGCGCGGAAAGAAAGAAAATGTTGAATCAAAGATGTTAATGTAATGTATAGTTTATAAATTTGCCTTAAAATTAATTTATTTTCAAGCTTAGGTCGATTTAAAGTAAGTATCATTTTTCTCTCTGAATGTTTACATTTAATTGTTCGTTGTAGTGCTCACCTCTCTTTGTCACCTTATCCCATAGGTGAGGTATAGGGATTGCAATATCGAACCAAAACCTCATTTCCCGTATTCGGTATTTTAAAACGTGATACCGGAAATACCGGTATTAATACCGATATTTGAAATTTCGCAAAAAGAGCTTGAAAACCAATTGTTTCGCTGTCACCTTTCGTAATTTTGAACAAAAACTTTATTAATTATGAAAACGTACTTTGAACAAATATAACATGAAGGATCAACTGTCATAATAAAAAATCAATCATAGTAAAAAACGTAATGCATCTATTATTTTTTTTCTAAGCCTGGAACTCATTTTAGTGCTCAACTTTTCTACAGTTAAATATACTCCTTCTACATTCTCGCAGGTCAGTGGTACTTTTAACAATGCGCGATACGCCTCCTCTAATTGTCTAGAATTTCTTCATCTTCAAATAATTCAATTTCTTACTTGTTATTTTTGGATAAATTTTTTCCGTGTGTGTTTTTTTTTTTTTTTTTTTTTTGTAATGTGAGTATTAGTGTTATTAATTAAAAATTTATAGCTAGATATAGTTTTTTTTTTCCGAGAGGCGATACTTTTCAGAAATTAACATCATTTTCTCTTGAGCAAGAGAGGTTTGTATTGGCTTTTTATTAGCTCTTTGTTTTGAAATTTACAATAAACTTGAATAAATTTGATCTTGTTAGTTTCTCTTATTCGTTTTCGCTTTCTATTTAAAATTCTTTTCCATTATACTTATGTAAATATCTGAAAATATGTTTCAATTGACTATGCTTTACCTCTATGCAAATTTGCAAGGCACCATATAATTTAAATATTATCTTGCTAAATGTAAAGCCAAATAGCGAGACAGGGCAACGAACCAATACTGGTGACAAAAAATTACTATTTGTTAAGCAAACAAGAGAAGGTTTTCGTCAAAATTTGAGTTGAGACAATTTTTTTAAATAAACCATAAAGTATCACTGCAATTAATGGTTGGAGTAAATTGTTCATAGTACAATTGCATTCAAAATTACACTCGAAATTAACTTTCGCAAAAGGAAAAGTGAGTGATAAAGAAAATGGGAAAAGGGAAAACATGCGCACGAAAATGCGATTCATATCACCATCTAGAAATGACAAAATCACTTAAAAATCTTTAAGCACCTTTTGTATAATGAATTCTATTAGTTCGTGCTTTTAAACCAAATTTTTTCATCAATAGATTGATTCTGGTCTTGTATCATGGAAAAAGATATGTACATTAAAATATAAGTAGATATTTCATAAGTTAAATTGAAAACTATTTAATCGAAACAATGTATACTATTAGGCTAATGCCTAAAATACCGGTGTTTTTCCTCAGCAAATACCGGTATTACGAAATTGCAAAGCTGCTCAAAATACCGGTATTGCAATCACTAGTTAGGTAAGATGATGAAAAATGCTTCTTGTTTTTGATGACATTATCTCAAAAGAAGATAGCCAGAGTTTATATTTTAAAAAATTGAATTAACATTTAAAGAAATCGTAACCATAAGTTTCAAAATTTTAAATGACATTCTAAGATATTTTTAAAGATTTAAAACATTATTTCATTCCCACTTTCCCCTATATTTTCTCAAGTCAAACCAGTTTCAACTTTTGCCAGTTTCCTAAAAAATGTCATAAAAATCTACCGTTCAAGTATATCTTTTAAGGCTTTGTTTTCTGTATGTTCTTTAAAAACAGGTCATTTATGAAATAATCTACAGTTCGGGTATATCTCCCGAAGTAACCCGGTTTTAATTTTTGAATATTAATGCAACTATGATGATATTTGAAACAATTAACGGTTGAAGTATATCTTCTGAAGGAACCCGGCTTTGTTTTCTGTATGTTCCCCAAAAACAGATCATTACTGAACAAATCTACAGTTTTGGTATTTTTTTATTTTAAGTTTTTTTAAATTTTTTGTTTGTTCCCCCAATGAAGATCATAAAAATATACAGTTCAAATATGTCTTCTGAAGCAACCTGGCTTCAATTTTCGAATATTCCTGAAAATATTATTAGATTGGAAATAGCTTGTTGTTCATGTATTTCTTCTGAAACTGCCTGAATTTGATTTATGTATATTTCCCAAGAGCAGATCTGCAAAAAAAGAATCTTCAGTTCAAGTATATCTCCTGAAGCACACTGGTTACAATTTTTGAATATTCCTAAAACAATGATTATATTTGAAACAAATTAAAATGTAAGTATTTATTCTGAAGAAGCTCGGCATTGATTTATGTATGTTGATAAAAGGCATGTTATTGAAAGTATTTTCAATTCAAGTAATTCATATTAATGAAGCAGGTTTAAATATTTGCTTGCTCCCTAAAAGAAGATCATAGGAGTCTACAGTTCAAGTAGGGGAAATCCGGGCAACGTGAATACCTTAAGCTTTTCTTGATTATTGTCGTTTAGTTATTACTTTGGAAATTGAAACAACTGTGTATAATCATTCTTCATTTAATGAACTTACGGTAATGCAGTAATAGTTGTCTTTAATATTAATTACATTGTTAGATATAAGGACAGTTTTCAACAATGGCATAAATATCCACTTTGCCCAACACCCCGGGTAAAGTGGATTCGGAACCAGGGCAAAGCGAACACCAACATTATTTGCCATAAAACTAAACATTAAAAATAAAATAACCATCAAAAACTAAAGAAACATATCCGAAAAACATTTTTTTGCTGCAATGCTAATTACTGTAGCTATTACAAACAAAGAAATTGAATTTAAAAATAAAATAAACGTCTAAAATTAAAGAAGCATATTAAAAAAAAAACAATTTTTTGCTGCAATGCTAATTATTGTAGTTATTACAAACAAAGAAATAGAACTTAAAAAGAAAACAAGCATCAAAAACTAAAGGCTCATATTAAAAAAAAGTTTTTTTACAATACAAATTATTATAACAAACAGAGAAATTAAACCAAAAAAAGTCAATATCCAAAATTTAGGAGCATATTAAAAAATAAAAAAAAAAAACATTTATCTACTACAATACTAATTATTGCAGTTATCACAATGCAAATCATTACTATTTTCAAATGCTGAACACTTTTGATGACACCACTGAGTACAAATACACATTGTATCCGTTGGCCGATCATCTTCTTCAATGAACATTTCCTCACAGAAAATGCACCTTACATCATCAAATTTCTTTACTCCATTCTTCTTATCATTCTCTTATGCAGTCTTATGTTTTGTGCCAGAGGTCTTTTTGGTAGTGGTCTTTTTAAAAGTCTTTTGAGAAGCTTTAGTCGAAACATCATCTAGTGACTTTATGACAGTCTTTTTTGTTTTTTCAAATTTTTGTTTCTGATTGTCCTTTACCGGAGTACTTGTCAGGAGTGTAGAACTCTGTAGCTTTTGCTTACGTGTTGTTATTGCTTTAGCAGGCTGAGAAATAGGCTGTAAAACTGAAGGACTGTAGTAGTTCTTAGCACATCCAGGTTTGGGTGAAGCGGAGGGAACATCATTGCATTGGACATATTCTGTTGTTTCAGGTCCCATGGGAGTATAAGGACGGTCTGCAATGGTAGCATTGTCTTGAGATCTTAAAATTGAAGAACGTCCAGGTTCGGATGAAGTTACTTGTCATGACCGGGCATAGTGAATACGGTATCCACTTTGCCCAATCCGCTTTGCCCTTCAGGTACATTTTACAGGTTACTAAAAACTACTAAAAATTCAGAGCATCTAAACTCGTTGTCTACGGATAGTTGAAAGCTGCATAATCGTACATCAAATCCTAGTCATTACTAAGAACATGTCACAAATAGTATTAAAGTTATAGATGAAACACTAAACTCTGTAAACTAATATTGTTTTCCCCAAAACATACTTTGTTCGGTCACTGGCGTCGCGTGACGCGAACTTGTCCCGACGTGTATGCCGCTCACGGAGCGGCAACAGGCGACCGTTGCTATGACAACACGGCTGCCGACCAACTAATTATTTGAGAGTTATAGGCAAAATTCGCTTTGCCCGGGGTATCCACTTTAGCCGGGTTTCCCCTATAAGAGCTAAAACAACCTGGTTTCAGTTTATTAGTATTAATGAAAATATGATCGTATTTGAAACAATTTACAGTTCAAAAATCACGCTTATATTTCTGTATGTTCCGCAAAATAAGATCATTAATGAAATAATCTACATTTAAAGTAATTCATACGAACCAAGTCAGTTTAATTTTGTGATTGTTCTTCAAAATAAGATGAAATGAGTCCACAGTTCAAATAAATTTCCTAAAGCAACCTGGTTTCCAATTTTGAATATGCCTATAAATATTATTAGATTTGAAATAGTTTGTAGTTCAAATATATCTTCTGAAACAGCTCGACTTTGATTTATGTATGCTTCCGAAAAACAGATCATTAATGAAATAATCTACAGTTCAAGTATTTCATACGAATCCAGCCGGTTTAAATTTTTGCGTGTTCCCCAAAAGAAGATCATATCTGAAAGAATCTACAGTTCAATAACGTATGATATGCAGGATAAAAGATCTATGCCCTCATTCATTATATCTGCCCTCTTCGCTCGCTAGTAGTCTTCCTGTCGATATTCCGTAATTAGGATAGGCGCACTTATCTCTCGAGAGTTATCCACATCCGCCTAACTTTAATCATTAGTTAAAAAAGGAAATATGATTATTAGAATTCTTCAGTGCGCTGATATGGAACGAAAAGTATTTAAAAAAAGAAGGAAATAATCAACGCATAGTGTACTGAAAAGAATTTGAATAATGCAAGGGTTTATTTTCTTCTAAGTGGAATAATTAAAGGAAAATATACCAATATTAAACCGCTCTAATATATATTCATAAGATTGTTTTATTAGGAATTAGCTCATTCGAATACTTAATTAGGAGGTATTGCTGATTAAAGTTTTTCATTTTACTTTTCATTAAAACAATTCAGTTGTTTACTTCTACATTTATTGAAACAATTTCTTGTTTTCACATGAGATCGTATTCTGCAATTTCTTTTTGTTACTTATTATCTGTAAATTTTTCTATTTACGAAAAATATTTACATAATGTGTAATGCGTTTTTCCTATAAAAGTCAAAAACATTACAGTTGAAGTGAAGAAAACTGGAGAACCGAATGCACATATTTTTATTTTAGTTTATGAATGACTAGCGACCAGTCCTGACCTTGTTCGGTTCCAAAAAACTATCTATCTTTAGAAAATATTATGCAGTAAGTTTTTAATTTAAAGTTTAAAAGTAAGCAACATTTTTTGTTGGATTCTTATGAGAGTTTAAACAAATTAATTTACCTCATTTCCTGATAAAAGAGTGCACCAATTTATTCCCACTGAACAATACAATCTTCTCGTATGCACCGTTGTACTACATGTCGTAAAGTTGTACGTTTGAACTTTACGATGACTTTTTGAAGATTTGATGATGTTGATGGCATAAGAAATTTTCATTCAAAATTGCAATCACTTAAATTGGACCATGGGAATGCAAGGAATATGCGTAAACCAAATTACTGCTGATACTGTAAGAACAATACTCCAAATCATAACTTTTCTTAATGATTTTAAATGTGGACCAACTCTATTGTTTAGATTAGGTACATTAATATATCGCAATAAAATTATAGGGATATCGAATTAATTTTACAAGCATGAAGAAAAGTCCGGAGGAGTGAAGAGGATTATCATATGGATGATGCACAGCGTTGTTGGCAAAAACTATTGTCCTCTCGCACATTGAGGAATAAAATACTTTAAAAGAAATTCCTTACTCATATATTTTGATAAGCTATCCTTTTCCATGTATTTTCCCGTAACTTACTTGCAATAAAAGGCTCTAGCCGTGCTTACCACCATCTCCTAATAAAACTGTCAAGGAAACCGGATAGCCGGCCTGTCTGCTTGTGACCTGTAGCGAACGATACTAGTACCAATGCCCTAAGTCGATGGCAGCCATTGCGAGCGTTGTTTTTTTCTTATTATGTCGAACGTTGTTTTGAAGAAGTTTGATCTTATTTTTCCACTTTGAATAAGCTGAGGTATGTACCTTTAGATACTACAATGGCTGCATTTGCTATAAACAACCTTTAACTAGATATTTTAGCCTATATTTTAATCAACAATATTGATCATTTCTGTTTTTTTTAGATGCCTTTACTATATTTCTTCCATCTTGTAGGATACTGGTTATGACCCCATATCTGCGGGGGTGATACCGCCATTGTGCGGCATTACACCCGGAACCGTCTTTCCACTGTATAGGTTAAAAGCATTTTTTTAAAGGAACGAAAATGCGCTCTTGTAAACTGTGCTTAGCAGAAGAAACTGGTAAAGAAAATAATCTTGTAAATGCGAGCATTACATCTAAAGGTGAGTTACTGCATGTAGCACCTTGCTCATCAAAGACTGTTCAGGAAGTGCCTCAAAAACGTTTCTTCAATCACCAGATTTTTTTTTACCAATTCCAAAATTGACAGCAGAGAGAGTAGAGGAAAGTTCTAAAAGAAAAAGCGACTCTTCAATCCTAACGGGAACCCCAATGAAGGCAGTTTTGGAAGAAATAGTAACTAAAAAAAAGGAAAGGCATTGAAAAAGAAACAAGCCAAAAGAAAATCTGCAGCAAATGTTTTTGAATGTTCATCAAAACTGCATCCGAGGCAAATAAAGAGAAAGCAGTGATAACACGGCAAACGGAAATGAATAAATCTAATAAGAAAAGGGGCAAGCGACTTTTTAGTATTGAATTCTTTTCAGATGAGAAGGAGGACATCGACGTCAAAATGTTTTGTGACGACGATGCAAATAATGACCTTTTTGATCCAAGCGATCCAAACGGTCACCTTTTTGCTACATGCAATAAATATGGAACGAACGAATTGTGATACAGATGCACTTGCTGTGGCAAGTGGATGCATTCAGAGTCTAGCGATGCTAAAACAGCTGTAAACTACATTTGTGATTTTTGTAAATTTTAAGAAAATAAGATGATTTCAAAATACTGTTTTTTCACTCGTATAAACTAAAAATGTCATTTCTTTTGCTTTTCAATTCCTATATTTTAATGCTAGTTGCATGTAGGGATTTCAATAACTTTTCCTTCTTAGTCTTTTAGTCATATTAGCTAGTGTCTGGATTACATCAACTCCCTCGGTAATACCGCCACAGTGCAGTGGTTGACAAATTGATGTTTTATGACTATTTCTTTTATATATTTATTTGTAACAAATTTTGTATGCATTCTTAAGATGGCGTACAATAATCCAAAACATTGATCCAGTTCATAAATACGATTTTTGATGGTGATAAAAATTGAGGTTCCTTAAGATGGCGGCATTCCTTTGGTCTACCCTAATTCTGTAAAATGCAAGTTTTCAGTTTTTTCTTATGAATTCATTTTAGAGAACGTAATCGCTACGACGCTTTGAACAGCAAATTTTGGATGCATTCTGTTTAACAAGTTGAAAAATCAAACAGGTCGTGGCTACAGTTATGTTATTACAATTCTGTGAATCTGAGTGTGAAGAATTCAAAAACTTTCCGCTAAATAAATAAAATGTGACGTAATGCAAAACCACTAAGTTTTATTGAAAACTATTAAGTTTGTTTCAAAATGCTTAACCATAAAATATCATTTACTTTGTACAAGGAAGTAAAAACAAAAGCGCGAATTGCTAACTAAAATTGAGTAATAAAGAATGTTACTCATTCAGTTATACATTTTATATGGAAAATCTTTACCTAGTTATAAATGAATGCACACTCACAATACATACTCCAGTCTTTTTTTTTTTGTTTTTGTTTTTGTTTAGACGTAATTATTTGATAGTTAGAATGATTGGATAAAGACAAATACAAAAGTAATTCCTTAGAATTTTCCCTCATACTTGCTAGAACAAGCTTGGAAAAAGAATTGATAAATGTTGATAAAGTCCAATATTTACTTTGGAGCGTTGAAATAAATATTTACTTACATATTCTTTATAAATCATATATGTACTAAACAAACCGCAATATTTTTTAAACAATAAATTATAATGGCAATGGGAATTTCCTCGTAATGGGAATACATTTACAAAAATTATATTTACTCGCATTTTGAACAGTTTTAACAAAAAATAACATAGTATAATTGCATTACTTTGATCTTGTGTATGTTACGTTATAAGAATTTTTTCACCTAAAAAATTGCGTCTCTATATTTTAAAGAAAACTTTACACTATAGAAAATTTTAAATAAACTATCTTTCGGCTATTTCAAAATTAATTTCTTGAGCGCATCACAAATTAATTATTGCCACTCAAATTATGTCGGAAGAAATGAATTATTAAAACCTCTTAGCAAATTTCATAAGAAATGTCATTATCATGTTTGTGAATCAAGACTTATCAAACTTGGGTTGTCCAACACATGTTGTATTTGAATTTGGGAATGTTTTTGCTTAGGTTCAGGCATAGAGCCCACTTTATACGAGCTTTTGAATGAGAAAATGGGTCTACTTAGCTGACATGAAGTGCTCTCAGAAAAAAAAGAGAGTGAGAAAGTAAGATAAATAAATGTCTTTATGCTGAATAGCAAAGTAAGAAATAACAACGTCAAAACGCACAAATTACATATTACTGTAGACACGTGTTTCGGCGTTATAAGGAACGTCTTTTTCAATGCAAAAAGTAATGAGCTTATGGATGAAAAGACATCCGACAAAAGCCAAGAGCTATTTAAGCAAACAGCTTAAAAGATAAAAAATAGCGGAATAACCAACCACCAATGAGCAAATTATAAACCAAAATAGAACCAATAGAAATTCAAACAAAGTGCAGGAGCTCTCTCAGAGGCATAGTTGAGCCGACAGAAAGAATTCAATTGGACAAAGATTAAGCCAAAGCTAAAACAAAAAGAAAATGTCAATAACCGTGAACCATAAGAAAGGAATAAACAAAAGGAAAGGAAATAAACAAAATAACTCTTTCTAGCAGTTTCTCAACAGATGGCGCTGCAGGTATTTAAAAAAGGTATTAAAGAAAACGCAATCTGTGAGATTGCCGAATTGACCGGTTTATCTAAAAAATAAATGAAAACTAAACGGGCAGCGACAGAAATGCACTGTTTATTTGCAATATGCTTGAAAAAAGTAAATTTTCAACTTGTTTCAAGCATAATGCAACAAACAGAATATTTCTATCGCTGCCCGTTTAGTTTTTAGTTATTTTTCAAATGTATCGGTCATCACCTTGTATTGTGAAATAATTGATAGAAAAAACATAAATCTATCTTTTAACCACTATATGTGCTACCTGCATTAAATTTTACGTCAATTTTACACCTAGACACTATTTGACTGTGAACTGTGCTGTTGGTTTTGAAATTTAGACAGTTGAAATTACATTCTTGATACTTTAAAAATATGTTGGCATTAGCTTTCTGTAGGGTCATGGTCGATATAGTTTAGAACTAATTTTCCAAAAAAAGGAAAATTGCACCATACTTCATTTTGTTCATTACTTTGCAGTTACGCAGTTAATTACGCAGTAAAAATTATGTCTTAGAAGAACGTTTTATTATCCACTAATTGCTGTATTTTCAACAGCTGCCTGCCTTACATTAAGCTATTACGAATTACCTATTAATATGTATTAAAAATGAAACGTGCATATAAATTGCAAATATAATTTAAAATGACCATTTTGTGTCTAGCATAAAAAATATTAATTAGAATTAAAGGTTTTTAAAAAGTAAAAACTACATTCTGGGAATAAAATCGAATTAATGTTCTTGTGTAGTTAAAAAGGCATTTATTAATTTAATGATCCGTAGAGACAAATTTTTCTTTTGTGTTTTAGCCACGACCATTATAATTTCCCCAATTGATTAGAGAACAATGCCAAGAACAATTAACCCACATTATACACGTTGATCCCATCTTTTCTGTTAAAAAGTTTGATTGATGAGTTAAGGCGTAACGCTCAAGAGTTGCAAAATACTTACGAGTTTTTAAGTACATTCTCCTTGACTTTTTAGTTAGAGGGAAATAGATTGAGGCTGTGCACATAATGTCATGTTTATCGTGTTCTTTTGAACTAATTACGAGTTAAGAAATGCATTTGCACTAATTGAATAAAAAAGATCAAACAAACAATGCATTTCTAAAAGTAAAAAAAAAATTAGTTTAGTGCTTAGTGTATTATCTATATAGATGAATGCTATTGATATTTTTGTTAAGAATGAAACTACGTGATTTTATTTAAATTCAGTCAAAATAGTATATTCGCTAAATTTGAATTACATACATACCGAGTAAGTGTTATAACTTGGTAGTTGTTACAATACGCTCGGTACTAAGCATTCCTATTAAGTAGGGTAGACCAAAAAGTTAATTAACACTCCCCAGTAAACACACTTGTCTGGAAAAAAAAAGATTAGAAAACGCTGTACTCTTTCAAATGTTAGGGGTGTTCATTCAGGGAGTTGGTGCACTTTCGTTTTCCATTTTAACTCCCGAAAAAAGTTTAGGTAGAACAATAGAAGTCTCCCAGTTTAAAAAAAAAATTATTACATATATTTTCAGTAAGTTACTGCCTTATAGCAAGGGCTAAAGTAGAAATACATGAAATTCACCGCCAGCTCAGTCATTCCATCCGAGGACTGCAGTTTCTTGCTTATTAACACTCATCAGCCCAGGAATAGAAAGTGCCTGTGCTGGAGGTGGAAAACTTCTTACGGAAGCCGAGAGTGCCAAACAAACTGGTAGCTAATATAGAAGTAGCACTGACCAGACGAGTGACCGAAACCATGGTTCGGATTAGCTCGAAGATTGCAGGCAAGGCATGGTATTTTCAGTAAGTTACTGCATTATAGGATTTACAGCAGGAATTACAGATATTAGTTTAAATGCTGTGTATGCCATGCATCAATTGCTCTTAAAAGTTATTATGAGTTTTTGCCATAAAAATCGCGTTTCTATTATCTACTTTCCGGTCTTTTCAACCTATATGAAAGAAAATTTTAGTAATTATTACAATATACTGATTACTTTCAATATCAAATTATTATCACTATTATTTAAGTCTTACGTTTCTTTTTAATTTTCAAATCATTATTTAAGCACCCTGCGGCTCTCTGCTTATATGTTCTAGAATGACCTTAAAATTTCCTTTACTGATAAATTCCTCAAAACGCATATTTCTTTCAACGTATCTTTCAATTCTAAATTCTTTTGATGAATTGAAATTTCTCACCTTTGACAGTCAGTTGAGTTTCAGATCTTACTTCACCAGCCTCGCTTTTCGCAACGCAAATGTAAAATCCTCCATCTTGAGGAGTGACATGTCTCAGAATGAGGGTGCCGTTTATCTGATGGCGCCTTTCGTCATTCGAGGAAATGTCAAGTGTCTGACCAGAAGTTCTGCGGCTCCATCTACAAAAAAGTACCATATACTAATGTAACATCAAAAGCCATTTTTCTGTATTAAGCATTGAAAATTGGAACCAGATAAACTGGAGTTAAAATGTCGTCCTCCTTTATATTTATTTCATTTTTCTAAATAGACTTTATTTATTATTTATTATTTATTTATTAATCACTTTATTAATTATTATTATTATTGCTGTTGTTGTTATTGTTATTGTATCATAATAGTATATTTGTAATAAGTATTATTATTATTATTGTTGTTGGTGTTGTTGTTGTTGTTGTTATTTAATCATAAATCTTAAATCAGTATAAACCGCAACCACAGATATTAAATGTAACTTAATAGCTGTGGTTGCGCCCCACTTTCTGTAGTTTTAACGAATGAACCCAATTTAATTGAATAGTAGCATCTTATGGCAGAGATTAAAAGAAAAACTCCTAAAGTATTGAGTTGGTATTCAAAACCAAAAATCATTTTTTATTTTGACCATTTAAACTAGATTTTTAACCTTATTCAAAAATATAGCCTGACACTCAGGGAAAATTTTCGCCTCGTATGAAATGTGGTATTAAATAAATTATTAGAAAAAAGTATGGCTAAATATTAAAAAACTCTGTATGGGGGATAAATATGATTTATATACATTTAAAAACTTCCGACTTTGGTTGTGTGGCATCACATTTTTTAGAAATATACTACACATATATCGTCGAAAATATTGCATGTATGCAAGAGTGAAAGATGAAAAGAATGAATATTTATAGCAGAAAAAAGTAATGATTACTTGCGCAGGACATAAAAATGCAGAAGAAAACTATTTTCATTTGTTAAACTAAAAAAAAGGAAAGAAAAGAAAAGAAAAATATCATCTTTTTACCGAATCATATTGACAAAGTGAAAAGGAAGAGGGCAAAACATAAACATGCAAAAATCTTTAACTATGTAATCTACAATAGTCTACAAGTTCTGTGTGATCAACAATATACGAGTATACCTATATTATCTTCTGTTGTACTATGGTTACGGTATAATTTTTATGTGAGTTCAAATTTGTAGTTATGAAAATGTTTTGACTGTGCTTGTTAGTTATTGCATTATATTTATTTGTACAATTTCTAATTGTAGAACGGATTTTTGTTGGATGTTATATAAAAAGAAAATATAAACTAAAACAACATACAAACCATTTTAATTTCTAGAAAATAAATGATTATATTTGTGCTTTTGTATGCATGTGTTTTTCATTGTTATTCACATCCATATTTAAAAGTTTTGACAGTAAAAAGGATTACATTTGCTTCTTTAGGCAAAACGAAAAAAAAAAAAAAAAAAAAACACACACACATTCACACACGCACACGCACACCCTCAAAAGACGAAAACATACGTATTTTTTTTTCTTCACTTATCATTAGGAAAGAATAGCAGACGGAAATCTGTTTTATCGTCGCAGAACTTCATATTATTGATTTTCTATATTTTTAAAGCCACAGCTGAGGATTAT
Source organism: Uloborus diversus (assembly GCF_026930045.1). Classification (NCBI taxonomy): domain Eukaryota; kingdom Metazoa; phylum Arthropoda; class Arachnida; order Araneae; family Uloboridae; genus Uloborus; species Uloborus diversus. The sequence continues at coordinate 44,121,374 of NC_072735.1, forward strand.
TTTAAGATTCTTCATTCAGGGCTCGTTATCAAATTTCTATACATACACCGGAAGAAGTCCATTAATTTTTTTGTTGTTGTTTTTGTGGGTATTCAAGTTAACGTATTATATTTTTATAATAATAATAATAATTATTATTATTATTGTTATTGATTTTTTAATTATACTTTAGTTTGGACTCCATGCTCCAGTTTTTCAAACTAAGACTATTATTAAAATACATTCCATGAAAAAATCAAACATTAGATATTAATTACAATTTTAATAAATAATAACAATGAGAAAAACATACTTTTCTATTGTTAAGTACATTAATTTTTCACGACTTGCTCTTTCAAATTATTATGACTGTTTCGATTACGCCATCATATATTCCAAAGCACTCTAAGTTTTTCTCTTTTTATGGAAAAAAAAAGGTATTTACGGCGACCTTTTTTTCCAAATAAACCTTTAGATTTTTTTACTTTATCATTCGCTTTATGTTACGTAAAATAAAGCAAGCATTTTCTGATGCTCCCTCAGCCCTTCGTCGGTATAAAGTGCAAGACTATCTCAATAAACAGAAAGTTAATGGAGAAATACGACATCTTTTGCCTCTATTCACCGACAAGGAAAGTCCATTACAGCTCTTCGAAGGATATGAGAGTAGTTTGTTTTGTAAATACTCTGTACGATTGGTCGAAGATAAGAGATTTTTTTTTCAACACTTGTGAGACATTACCATCATTTCAATGGTAATTAGGTGATGTTTAAAGAAATGACTCTGCCAATTCTTTAACCATCAACTTTTTACATTATACTTGCTCTAACCACTGGGGAAAGTAGTTTTTTTGCCGCAGATAGCTTCCCTAAAATCGATACAAAACTGAATGGCTAATTATTTTGGTGTCATTTTCTGGCCTCAGCAGGGCCTTTTCAACTGTTTAAGAATTTTAGTTTTGCACTTTTTTTTGTTCCCTCTTTTGGCTGTAACAGTGCGTTTATCAAGTTTAAACCAATAAATATTCCTGTTTGCCAAGAGTTTTTTTTATTATTGCTTCATGTTCTTTTGTTTAATTTCAGTTTTAAACCTTTATTTAAAAACACAATATGAATAAAAAAGGAAATGTTTTACTTGAAGGAAAAAAAAACACTAATTTAAAGTTTTAACATCCTGTAGAAATGATAGCCTTTCGTTAGTTGCAAAAATACATCTACTGCAATGGGTTCAGTTTCTTCTTTTGTTAATGTTGCCAGATTGCATTTTTTAATGTAGTTGAAACACAGAACGTAAGTATTAGTCGACATAAATACAAACGTGAAAGAACAATTTTTTCGGTGACATTTTCTAGCTTTAGCAAGCGTTTTTATTCAAGACTTTCAGTTTTATACATTTTTATTTATTCTGTTTTAAGATGTCAAAATAAAGTTTATCCAGAATAAACCAATCAATATCCCTGCGGCAAGAGTTTTTTTTCATGGTTGTTTCATGTGATCTTATTCATCTTTTAAACCATAATTTAAAAACAAAATATGATGCATAAAAAATAAAATGTTTTTAAATATGATATAGATTTTTAACCATAGAAAACAACTAAATGCATCTAACGAAATACCCAACGTCAGGTCTACACCATTTTTTGAAATTATATTTCGCTCATACTGTTTCCCATCTTACGAAGAGAATGATAATTGGATGAGGTATTGGGGAGGGTGGCCCAAAGCGGGTAGATTTTCGAAGAACGCTCGAAAATTGTAGTCTTTAGATTTTTATTGCAACAAATTCGGTTTTATTTCCTAGCAGGGTTCTTGAACTTCAAAATAAAAAGTGATTTTTGTATTATTTCAAACACAATATTTATTTATTCTCAAATTTTACAAACATTCCACAAATATCGCTTTGCCCTACCCGGAAAAACAAAGCGGGTAAGCTTAACTAATTGTGGTTTGGTACATTTGCCAACCATCTATGGAGTTATGAATGATTAAAATAGTTGACTGGTTACCTGCCACTATATAAAATATATTAAACAGTTATACTTATCCAATTTAAAGTCAGCACATTTGTTTATACAACATAAAGAAATAACTGATAAAATTATTAAACTAATTAATTTCCATCCTAAAGAATAACTTTTTAAAGTTATACTTATCCAATTGAAATAGGTAATCTAAAATAGCACACGAGTAAAGAAATGATAAATGATTATATGTTTAAATCCCGCTTTGCCCAAAGGCACGTTTTCTATTTCAATAATTATAACCTTAAATTAAAAAAAGAAACAAAAGAAATGACTATCGTAGTTTATAGGGGGATGTCAGAATAACGAAATATTATTGATAATTTAAAAAAAAAACTAGTCTTCGACTAATCACAAGTTACAAAACTTCATTTTTTTTAGAAATATATCATTTTTTAAAAATGTTAATCCTGGTTGCACCATGCCGCTTCACTCTTCCTTCGCTGGGACTGATTAAAACTCAGGGGTGTTCGTGTAAACGCGACATACGTAAGCATCGCCGCTTACACACCATGGGGGAGGGGGCATACGAAGGCCTACCCATATTAGCGACTTACCCGCTTTGGGCCACCTTCCCTTATGTAATTAATCACTAAAAAAGAACTTTTTTAACTGCTGTTATACAATGATCTCTTTTCTATATTTCTAAATTGTCAAAATCTTTGCGATTTTACATTCAGGTGTTATTAAAAAACACCTAACATTTGGCGTGCATTCACATGCGTAGTCATTATCTTTGAAGATAATGACAAGATAAAGTCGAATTTAATTGAGCATGTATTAAATTGACATCAGATGGTTTAGAAATTGTATAAAATATCTTATTGATAAAATTAAAAATTTCTTCAAACTTTTCAAACAAATGTTGGCAATTGCTAACAAACATTTTCATCAGCAAACTGTCCCACATACGATGAGTCATACATTTAATACTGCTCTCAAACAATTCAATAAGTAAAAAATAATTAAAAAAAAAGTTCTTCAACTGTTTTTTTTTTCTTTCACTAAGTTCACGTATTCGTTGTCATTTTAAGAAGAATTGAAGTTGCATGCGATGGATTGTTTAGTAGAGGAAAAGTGGGTACATTGAGCCAGAGTGAACAGCGAGGCAGCAGCAATTAATTTTCTGTTTAGCAATTTCCAAACTGGCCTCACTTTTGTAAAGTCAAATGAACATGCTGTGAGCATTATTTCACAATGAAAGTTGCGTTAAGACCGAAGGTGAGAAAAAATAATTACTTCATCTCAGTTTAATCCCATAAAATTAAATTTTTTGCATTGCTTGTTGTATCGTTTCTTGCCTTGTTTGATATACTTTAAAAATTGGTGTTATTAATCTCTTATTAGCCTATTATTTGACGTTCATTTTTAGCAGTAAAATGATTTTGTTATTTTTCTTTGTATGAAAAAGGCGCTTACTTAGTCCAGATATAGCAATGATGGAACAGTGAGACAGGAATAGTTAAACAGCATGAGTTCGAGTCTCAATGTCTCCAAGGTACTTTTATAGAAGACTAGTGGTACCTGCACGGCTTTGCCCGTAATAGAAAAATTAAAAGGTCTTTTGGTTCGCCTGTATATTTACAAATGATGTATGGTGAATTTTCTCGCAAATTGGCTTGTACCAATGTTACAGTTCCACGTTATGATAATTTCGTATCTCGCCAATTGGCTTGTGCCCATGTTACGGTTCCACGTTATGATAATTTCGTAATTTACTCGTCCATCTTATGATAGTTTTGTTTTTAAAATTGGAATAGAAAAATAATCGTAGCCCGTAAACAGAAAACACAATTCTAACATTTTTTGTTTGAAAGGTGTCTTGATCAAGTCCGTAACTCAGGGTACAGCCAAACGGAAACAAGCATCCACATGTCTTCAGGTCAATCATGATGCTTTCAATGTTCGCTAGCTCGACAAATGTGTGTCTCACTGTTCCCACTAACTGTGTCTTACTGTTCCCACAAACTGTGTCTTACTGTTCATACAAACTGTGTCTTACTGTTCCCACAAACTGTGTCTTACTGTTCCCACAAACTGTGTCTTACTGTTCTCACTCACGGGGGGAACAGTGAGACAAAATTGCATTTCGTTTTTATTTATTTTTTCTTTTATGTGAATTTATAGATTTTTCTAAACAAACTTTTATAATACCTATTACAGTAACACATATTATATAATTTAAAAGAATTTGATTTCATTATCCACTCTTCACCTATTTGACACTTTGTGTCTGTTGGTGAAAAAAAATACGGTATGCCCTCCAATGCAAATGTGCACTATGTTTACTACTGGGAGTGAATTTTAGTTTCATATCCCCCTCCCTTAATTATTGCAAAACTGACTTTGCTTAGTTGCTAGATAAAAACGTGTTCAATGTAGAAGCGTTTCCGATAGAAAGTAAACGTTGAAAAGTTTGCCATAAATTTGTCGAATTTAATTTTCAAAACTTCTCTTTAAAAAGTCTATGCGTCCTTTTTTAGTATTAAATATAAATTGTTTCTAGAAATAAAACAGCATATGCTTATTGTTTTTCATATTTTTTGGTTTTCACCTTCTTACTCTATGCAACTTTTGTGGGAATTCTCGAATCATATTCCTTCAATCATATTTTTCTTTAAAAGAGTTTTGACATGATATTTTTGTGAACAATTCAGTCTTTGATTTAGAAACAATGTTCATAACTTTGAGAGTTTTAAAGAACCGTACTACTTAGTTCAAAACGGTAAATTCATCTTTTATAAAATACGTATCAGTCTATTTTTTTTCCCAAGTCATTTGACGTGGAATGCTAGAATTTATGAAAATTCAAATTTATAGTATCAAGAGAGTTGTGAACAACTCAAAATATTTGCCTTGATTTTTGTGTTGTTACTGTAAAGATAATGAAAATGTAGTGTTATTTTTTTAAACCTCCCTTGTTGAGATTTTTTTTTAATTTAAGGGACATAAGTAGTCTAAACACAGCTTTTGCGTCCTAATAAACATTTTTCATAAGTCACACATTTCCCATTAAAAAAGAAGTTTTTTCCCAAACACTTTTTTTCCAGCTGCAGCAGTACTTAACATATACGTTTGGGTCTCAGATACAAATTAAAAATATGTACATTATTTTATTAAAAGCAATTTACTTTTTTTAGTCAAAATGGATGCACGGTAATGTGGGGCAAAGTTAAATACCCCTATTTTACCACATTACTCCAACTATCCTCCCAAGTTTTCCCAATTATTTTCATTTTGAAAGAATTCAATTTTTGCCAAACTTCTTGAATTAACAAACAAATTAAAAGAAAACTACCAAATATAAGCTAGTATAATTCCCTTCGTCCCCTCCCCTCCGAATCATCATAATTTTTGTAATGATAACTAGTTATGTCTTCATGATATTTGCCTCCGCCCCACAGTGATTCAAAACGACAAAAAAGCGGAAAAAATTCAATAACTTTGAATATTCTCAAAAAATGCTTTGGAAAATTGCTAAAATTGTTTCATGGTAATATTTATCTTCATGCTTGCTGATCGTATTCACTGAGAAGCCCCGATTTTAAATCCCTCGAATCTACGTTTTCCCCACATTTTACGTTTTTCATCATCAGGTCCCAGTTTTTCCGTGCACTAATAATATTAATTTAACCCGGATTTAAAGTTTGTTATTTATGAATTTCCCGCATTTTACGTTTTCCCTTGGCAGTTAAAAAAGAGAAAAAATGTTTTAAAATTAAGAAAAGTGTTTCCCTCTGTGCATTTTTAAACATAATCCACTCTGTTGAAAGTTAATCCAGGAAAACAGAAACGCTTCTGCTCCATCCGTAGCTGACCTTATGGACTTTTCGGCAGCCAATGAAGATGAACAAGAAGAGGAAACACAACTCATCTCTTCTTTCAATACTGCATTTAAGAGCTTAATAATAGTGAAAGACTATTTTCTTTATTATAAAGACCAGGAAAAAACTTTGCAAAGTGTTCCAATCCTGGAAAATTCTGTATTTACTTTGGATGCAATAACTCACTATTACTGACTATTTTCAACCTAAACGCCCGAATTCGTTACTTAATGTGTTAGAATGAGCTAAATTGGTGTGTACAATAATGTTTTTTTCGTAAAGTATCGCATTTTTACATTTTATAAGCGTCATCGTAGCAACCTTTATTACTATTTTTGTTTCCTTATTTGATTTTTGCTTTTTATACATTTCTCGTATTTTACGGTTTCCCATATTTTATGCTTTTGGATTTGCATTGATGTTCTCCCATATTTTATGTATTTTATGTTTGATTCAGGCCTCTGAGAAACGTGAATTTGGGGTTTCTCTGTAGTTCAAATTCATTTCTGTTTTTTTAGTGAAAAATATAAATTAAATCAGTCGTATGCCACACGCAAGGTTTATTTATTGCAACTGATACCCTCGAACAATATTTTCTGGCAATGTTGACAAACTGAGAAGAGCTTTATACTAGAATGATTTCGAAAAGGAAATCAGAAATTTCAAACGTTTAATGATTTTCTAATATTATTGTTTTATGAACAGAATCGTTATTTAACTTTTTATATAGAATTCTGTATGAGTTTTAAACATTTCTTTCTCATATATTTAAGCCAAACGGGTCCGAAAATTGTTATTTTCAGGTTACTACTGCATTGTATGTAGAATAATGCTCCGGATTAAGCCATAACAACGTAAACCTGTTTTGAAAAAATCCTCTATATTTATTGATAATTGTTTCAAAAGCCCCAACTTTCGGAAACATTAAACAAACGTTTTTAGGCTCTCCTGCAAAGTAGTGAAACTGTGACATGCGTCAATCTGGAGCACGTCAAATTTGATGACCAATTTCTTTGATAAAAAAAAGCAATTTACCCCCGTCATACCGTTACGAGTTATTTTCTAACTTACTATATTGGTATTCGTAAGTAGCGAAGCTCAAACAAAAACATCTGCCACGGTTGCAGTCGCAGGTGGTCGCAGCTAAAATGTTGTTGTTTATTTACAGGAAGGATTAACTATTGATATATGTAAGTTTTAGCCCACCGGAAGCCGCCGATAAAAGTATATTCCACAATACTTTTCATTATATTTTAAAGAAAATAATGTTTTTTTTATTTCAGGTAGTTTTCAATTTGGATGAATTTTTAATTTTTAATTACGATGTAATATGCATCTATAAGTGTGAAAAACCAATCAGAAATGACTTTTATTAAACTTTAGTCCTCCTTACTGAACGAATGAATTAAAACTGAAGTATAAGGCGTACGTCCGAAAAAAGTAAAAACATAATTGTTCAACAATCTCGGCTTATTTTTGTAAAAACGAATTTTTTTCTTCAAAAAACTCTTTTGGAGTAAGTTACTGCAACTCAAGGGATAAGAATTACGGCATGCAATATTTTTTATCTTAAAACTTAAAAATGGCTATTTTTTCCGCCCTTGAACCACTGTGCGCCCTTCCTGCCATCTTTTAATGTACACCTTTCCCTTTAAAATTTAAAACAATTCATATATAGTATGTTAATATAGTTTTAGTTTCGTTTTCAGATAACAGAATTGTTTTGTATAATTTCTTGAGAACAACTACAGTCGAACCCGTTTAGTAGATTAGCTATTTTGCCACGAAAACAGATTCTAATAAGCAGGATATTCCATTAAACGGGATAAAAAACACATCATGTTGTTTTGGTACATTAAAAACGTATTATATTAAGTCTGATATTCTTTTAACCGATATTCTAATACGCGGACTTAACTGTACATTAAACACATTATGGTACAAAACATGATGAACTAAACACATTATGACACAAAACAGGCGTAAACAAACTGTAAACTGTTTATGCTTTGAATTTCCGATGTCCATTAACTTGAAGAAGTGGAAGTATTAAATGCTGAGTATCTACAAAATTATTCTGCGGTAGTCCTCATTTAGTCGAGAAAATGTATTTTGTCTTCAATAAATGAATATATCCGGAGCGTACATAGTCATTTTTATTCATTTCGTTAATTGAAGTTTATACTTTGTTAAAAGTTACAGTGTAAATAACATATTCTCTAAGCAACCACCGATCTATTTGTCTACTTCATTGAGTATTCACTGTCCTTTATGTTAATTTCCTTTAGAAAGAAGCGTATTTACGTTACTAATAAAATGATAATATTAAAAAGAAGACCCGCAATCCAAAAGATTTACTCAAGTACTTGTGCAACAAATTTAAGTAAATTAGATGCTATGAACATACTTACGATTAGCTTTTCACTCACGAACTTAATAACTTCATTTTGTCAATGCATCTTCAAACTTAAAAAATATTGCATTTTTAATGAATAACAAAAGCTGTTCATATTTAACGAAAATTCAAGGACAGTGATTATCAGGTTTTGTTTTTAATTATTCTTTTTAGTACGTGTTATTGATTACTGCTACAAAAAAAAGCAGCACACCTAACTCAATGAAAAAAAACAGTATTATCATGTTTTGTATGGAATTACTGAACTAAGTTAATATTCTACTGTGAAGGAATTTATAGAAAGTGTTTTCAATTATTTAGGGATGTCAATTATTCTTTTCCTACAAAGTTTTACATAAGTATTATCATACAAGGCAGTGAGAAGCAAATGGATGTAAGTGGAAGTTTTTCATATTTTAGTAAAACGCGTTTAAAGATAGCATCCTAGGCAGGCTTTCATTGATACTTTTTTTCTAAAACTGCTTGTATTATAATTAACAAAAGAAACCTACTAATTCTAATTGCTCAAAATCCGTATCATATTGGACTTACCTGTATACAGGAGCAGGATGTCCTTGCGCAACGCAAGGAATAAAGACTGTTTCACCTTGGTTGAAAGTTGCATGACGTATCACGTGTGTTAGTCGAGGTGGAACGTTTGCTTGGGGTTCTAAAATAAATAAATAATAAACAATCATGTAATCTAAATCCATTGAGTTGCATATGTGAAGATTAGTTAGCTACTACAGTGAAACCTCCCTTAACGGACACTCCCGAATAACGGACACCTCTAATTAACGGACATTTTTGCAAGTCCCAGTTCCTCAATATAGGCCACATTCCATGTAATTCCCTCTGAATAACGGACACTCCGAATAACGGACAGTTATTTCACAAAAAATTTCCCTTGCGATCGTAACACTTCCGGTTTTTTTTTCTTTTCACAGAATATCTTAGTAACTGCATGCCTTACAAAGCTTTTCATCCTCCACAACTGATATTCCATCCCTCCGTCATTTCCTTATCACTGTTTCTTGGAATTAAAAGGGTGATAATGGGCAGAAGCAGCGATTGGGGCTTAAAAGTTGGGGGCAGAAAAAAAAAAGAACTAAAAGGTATGGTACTTTTTGCGAGCAGCAAAAAATGAAAGAGAAAAGAAAAAGTCATAATTTTGTTATGGCTAGTTTTGAGAGTATTGAAGCAGATAAGTGAAAAGTGATGTCAGTCTAACAATTAACGTACGTTTTTCTTAAGATTTTAATGAATTTTGTACACAATAACTATTCAAAAGTTAAGATAAAAAAAGAGGAAACTGGGCGCTTTTTCTAACTGGGGCTCTCGGGAGATGCAATTGAGCAGACTGGCGCCGGTAGTAGTCGACTTTATGGCGCCGTGGTTTCGTTGGGTGGTTTAATTTTTAGATATGAAAAAGATTTGCCCATCTTCAAGGTCATATTGCAAACTGTCAATCATGCAATAGTGATACTTGAGATAAAATAAATAAATTAACCATAAAAAGTGTGTGGGAGGAGGGGGGTTGCTCCACCGAATCGCCGTCGTTGGTAATGCAAAAAAGAGATGTCAAACTGTTTTAACTGATTACTTTAATTGATTAAATGCTTTTTAAGACAAGTGTGTGCTGTCAGTATACCTTTATAAAGGAAAAACAAATTAATTACACTTGACGTAAAATGTAGTAAACCTTTCGCAATTGTTTCGATTGTGTTCTACAAAGGGAACAACAGCCCATTTTGAAAAAGGTAAATTAAGTAGTTCCTCCTAATAGCGGACACCTCCCAATAACGGACAAAACTTCTGGTTCCTTGACTGTCCGCTATTCGGAGGTTTCACTGTACTTGTTATTAAATTAACAATTGCCATGTGATTAATATGTCTAAGTAAAGCTATAAATATTATGAAAAAAGTAAAAATGAAAGTTAAAGAAGCTTAAGGATAGATTAATTTACTGTGTGCAAATAATAATTTTTTTTGCATATTATTTTCTCTTTAAACATTCAATAAAATTACTTTTGCCCAGTAGATGACATTCTAGTCCAAAAATTGGATGTATGTCGTTTTATGGAAACTTAGGGATCATTTTAGATAATAACTCGTTAAGAAAAGAGAAAGCACTTTTCTTGAGGTCTAACCAGAGTAAATAGCTCACGTGATGAATTTATTGAAAACATTAGACCGTTTTTTAGTGTACACTAACAGGACTGCATTGTTATTTTTATACTATATTTACTTTCATTTACGGAGTAAATAGATTGTGAGCAATTAAAACATAAGTAAATAAATAAAAAATATAGCACCCAAATAACATCCATCATCAATAGTAACCCCAAAATTGACTGACTCGATTTTTCCCCATCCATATCAACATATGTAACTGCAATCGTACAAATAAAGTATCTGTTTTCATTAATTGATTCAAAACCATTACGCCGTAAAAGGTTCGTATGCAAGAACTTTTTAGCATTTAGTTGCATACGTCTATTTTACTTGCTGTATAGGCCCTCCCTTAGCATCTAGTTGCACACCTCTATTTTAGTTGCCGTATAGGCCCTTCAATACATGCAAAAAGGTTCTTTAGATTTTTTTTTCTTTTTTTTGGCAAGTCACTGAAAATTTCAAAGCAAAGTAAATGTATCATACATAAGTGACCATTTGGTGATGTATCTTCAAGTTTTTGTAGCAAGAGGCGTTTTTTCTATTTAGAGATATATTACTTAATTGGCAAAACAATTATCAAAGAAAATGAGAAGCCGAATCCAATGTCAAATCAACGATATGATACTATTTTATGAGATTCCCACTGAAACAATATTAAACATCTAACACATAATAATTATGGTTAAAACTGTTCCATGATTGTTTGCGAAACTCCTAAATTGGCTCTAAAAGGTCCTTATACTTCCGCTATGTTATTTTTGAATGGTAGTTTCATTTTTTTTTAAATTTTGTTCTTGAAATTTTAGACCTTTGACACCGACATAAAAATCAAATTTCTTTAACATAAAATCGCCATTCTCTATATTTAACGACAATTTATATGCGTTAATTATATTATAATTCTTTGAAATTTAAATCATTGAAACAAGTGTTGCAGTTGAGAAGTATTACTTCTAACGCACGTACAATATTTCGCACCCGCTTCTTCTATGCTGTAAAAAACCTCTATTATTTCGTAGGCGTACGAGAAAATGGCGGGCTGCCCAACGGTTGCATTTTGGACTGACATTATGAAAAATTTAAATTAGAGTAAATTGCAAGTACAAAAAAAAAGTCACGTATTGAAATTTACCTTAATATTCTCCATTAATATATACCTGAAAAAAATTATTTATTAGTTTTAAACAAAAATGTGAAGACAGCACTTTGTCTATAGGTTTTTTTTAATTAAAACGTTATTTATGATTTTATAAAAGGTCAACTTAGAAATTAAGCACTGATTAATAAAGCCAAATATTTTTACTGTCCATAAACTCATCGTTTATTTATTTGATAGCATCTCTCTTTTCCTGCGAGAAATATAGACGGAAAGCAGACAAACATTTTTCCACCTCTACATTTGCGCATACAAGGCAGTAAGAATGTTTTGAGAATGTTTTTAAAGAACAGCAGGCTATCAATAGAGCACGTTTTTTATAGACATGTTGTCGCCATTTTTTTTAAACACAAAATTGTTTTTAGTCAATTTTTAAAGAAGTGAGTAAAAAAAAAAAGATAACGCACGTCGTTTTGAGCATTCAAAATCATTTTAAATATGTCTTAGCAGTTCACCATGTTATGTTCAAACGTTAAAACACGGTCTCATAATAGTTAAAACTGTATTTATGATAGTTAATAAATAACTATTTATATTACAGCTGATTTTTAATTTTTAGTTAGATGTAAAGCTTCTTTTCAGGGTTAATTGTGTATTAAAGTGAAAAACATGTTTCGTGCGATGAAAACTAAGCATGGAAAAAAAAGCTATCTTGACTGCATAACATACATACTAAAGGGAACATCAAAAAACTACTATTTAATTATTTGAATAGAAGTTTCTAAGAAACAGAAGCAGGTCGAAAAAAATAAAAAAACACAGATACTGAGAAAGTATATTTTTGATCTTAGTAAATATGATATCTTTAAATATTAAAAGTCGGAAAAATAATTTCTTTTCGACGTTTATAACGCGTTAAGGGGTCCGGGACACATTTTGAAAAAAAAAATCTTTGATCTTTTTTGCACTGATTCAACTTCTATTTAATAAGCAAAATCATAACGTAAATATTAGAAAAAATATCTAAATTTAATTTGTTTAAAACAAAATGAAATTGCTTTAATTCGCTAAAGATCAAATTGTTCTTGGTATATTTTAATTTAAAAAAATATGCACAAAGATCTAAGCTTTAATTTTTTCGGCGATTTAAAATATATCAATTCAACAAAAAATAAAAAGTATTTGAAGAAAAATTTCGAAAAATGCAAAGATACCTTTTTTTTAAATATTTTTTTTTTTCCAGAAAATGTTTGTTTTTACATTTGCCGAATAAAAATCAAAGTAAACTGTTTGAAGAAGATATGGCTCCAAATTTCATTACTTTATCATCTTGCATCATGAAAAGAAAAATGCGTTTAAATTTTTAAAGTTAAGTATAATATTAGTTAAACGCATGCAACAGAAATAATTATATCTTTGATCATAATTAAGATAAAAACAAGATTCTAACGACCTTTTAAGCAGAAAAACAAGGAGAAATTCTTTTAATGATAAAAAAAAATTAAACTTTGACGATTTTTGTAAAAAATATTTCTTTTTGCGAAGACCAAAGGTACACCGACGAAGGAAAGAAACGATCTTATATAAAGTGCATTTTTGGTCAAAAATGTATGTTTAATAATGTACGATATTCATTATGAAATGTAACAATCGACACAAATGCTCATTAAAATGCATGCATTAAAAAATATATTACCTTAATCATGTGAACAAAAGTATAGAAATAATAGTCCTAAAGCTTCTTTCAATTTGAGAAAAACCCCTGAACTTTAATCTCCTGAATACTGCTTGACAAGTAAGGCTCAAGAGATATATTGTTCTTATTGCTGTTTTGTTCTTTTTAAACTTTATCTGATGTGAACATCTTACATTTCTAGAAATTTTTGATGACTCTCATAAAGTTTCCCATCTAGACTAAAAATGATACACATACCGGAAAAGAAAACTTCAGGGAAGTATTGTTCTTCTTTTTAGAATTTGTTGTTTTAAAGGAACATTCTAAGTACTTTAAGATTACACGTACAGCTAATTTTGTCCTAAGTATTATATTATATGTGACAGCTTTTAGTTCAACTCGAGTTCACGTTTCTTTTGAAAACCTTATGTATGCATGGTAATGTTGAATTCAAAGTTTTTTTTCCTTGTAAAAGTCAATACGCATTCAGTAAAAAGTAACTCTTGACTGACAAAATACCACTTTAGCCCCGCTATAATGTCACTTTTATGACACGTCGGTCCAAATAGTTTCTTGTCACAAATGAAAGACCAGTTCTGATGGCATAACTTTTAAAGAAAATCCAGCGAAAACGACATATTGACAATTACAGTGACTAACTTTAAGTAAAATATTTATTATCAGTTGAATCCTTCACAAACATAGTAAGTAATTCAAGCATATTTTAAGTTTCTAGTGATTTCATACCTACGCATTCCAGTAGAACAAATTGAATAAATAATGATAGTATGTTTTTGAATTTTTGATTTTGAATTCGACTATGTTTTTGCGGTGGTGATAACGCCTCTCACACAACAATATTTCTTTAATCCACTTGTTAAAAAACGTGTTAAACCATTCGAAAAACATAAGTTAGTGAGGCAGGAGGCAATCCAAAAATATTGTGTAGTGGCGGAACAAAATTTACACGGAAGATAAATTTTATACTATATTTTTACATATCGACGTATAATCTCCTTTGTTTCTGTACAATAGTTGCAAAAAAGCAGTTGTTCTTGTCGCATATTTCAGTGGCTTCCCTGCTTTAATATTAGTTTTCTACTACAATTCATAGGTTTTATAATATAACAACCGATTTCAATCTAAGCTCTAGCAATGAAATATCCCTGAAAATATAGTATCAGCTGTGATACAATGAAATGTGTTACATTGCATCTTTAACGGTATATAATTTGCTCTGAAATTCACCCTTAAGTGAACCTATGAATAAGCCAGAGACTTTAAATACCACTCAAAAGAATTTCAATGCAGGAGTGTTTGACATTATCAAAATTGATTATTCTGACAGTAAAATGATTATATTTATATATTCAGGTTCTGGTAAAAACATATTTAGCCTTGGAAGAGTGCTTCTTTTTTTCTGGTTGAAAAAGGAGAAATTCTTAGATTTGCCGACGTGATGTCAACAATCGCTACCGGCAACTCATCGTCCCTGTTTTAACAAATAGAAACGTTTAAAATTCTACCAATCAGATGTCTTTTTACCAGTATCTTTTTATTACCTTATGAGAATACAATTTTTTCCAGATGTTTTATTTTCATTGTAAACAATATTTTACCGAACGTTACAAATGTTCAAGGTTAATTTTTTTTTTCTTTCTTGAACATGTTTAAATCTTATGATTATAGTGCCTTGAATAATGCACATATTCATATTTAATGCAAGCACCAAAGATGGATTCAAGTAAATTGTAAAGTAGGATATGCAATATAACATAATAATAAGTCATAAACATAAATAGACTAAGATCATCTTTATTAAAACTTGTTTTTGTATAGCACATTACAATATTTATATTACACATAATCTTATATAATTAAAAACTGAGCGTATGTATCTATGTATGTACCTATGTATCTATGTCTAAGTTTCTTTTCCCGAACGACAGTGAACTGATCATCGAACTAGGTATCGATGTATTCGTAATTTCCCGTCTTTATGTTTGGCTATTTAACATAATCCTCCGGTAATAATCAGAAAATTAAAATTTATAGCTTGAAGAAAATAATTTAGACGAAAGATCTGTTGCCATTTTTCGTCTCGAATATTCGCAAATAAAATTCTGGGTTTTGTTTTGAAGGCTTCTCCTGTAATCGGGGAATTTAAAATGTTTACTTTTTGGTTATTTTTTCCGAAATCTGCCGCAAAATTGCACTGTTTTTTTTTTCTTTTTTTGTTTAATCCTGATTGTTGAACACGCGTCACTTGACATAACTTTTACTTTCGAGGTAGACCGTGTAAAACCGGGCGACGTAGGTACTATCTATGAGAAAAAAAAATGCACCAAGAAGGATTTGCCAGAATGAAACAAAATTCCACTTTCTTGAGGATATCATTAATTTTAGAGCGTAAACAAAAGGAAAGCGAAATGATAATTTATAAATGAAAAAACTGAAATAAAGAGACAATTCATCACTGTTGACCCACCTCTAGCTTGTAGGTCCAAGGCGATACTGCGAGAAATATGGGCTTTAAATATCAAACCATGTCCTACACTATTTCGTTCCGTATTTACTAAAAAGGGCACCACAAATTCGATGAAACCCAGAAGCAATCTGACTAACAATCTCGAGTGATTCCACCTGTACTCAATCTGTAAAAAAATCAGATGATCAGGCAGCCAGAGAAGGGTATAACCTGGAAGAGGATGTCCCATGCTGTGTATGATTGCATTGTCCTGTTAAAAATGACTCCTTGGAGAACAGCCATGAGTACGAACAGAATCATTCCGATAGTTGGAAATGATGTTGTGCATCAATCTTAGTGGTGACCATGTTTCGCATACTATGGCAAACCATAACATCATCCAAGCTGTGGGGGGGGGGGGGGGGTCATGTGCAGCTGAAAAGCAAATGCACTATTAGGGCGTTTACAACGGGATCTCAACGATTATCATTATTGCCCTAACTTGAACTGAATTTGTCAGTGAAAACGATCTGGATGTAAACGGTTATAGTCCAATTCCGTTGAACGTGACATTATTCCAAATGGAGGTGGTAGACTGAGCCCGAATACAGAATTTGTTTTTAAATGCACACCGCATCGGCAGCTGGGCTGCCGATGCGGTGCCATGGCATATGGTCTTCCTTGGATACGTGGTACTCCCTCGTACTGATCCACAAAGCAATTGCACCCTAACTGTACGTTTGTGCTACGCTGTTTTAGTGGCATGTATAGGCACTCATGGGGCTGCCAAGACCCATTATTTTTACCAGAGAATACTCGGTAACGCACAACAACGATGTTGTACGAAATCCTTTTCTCTAGTTTTATTACCTTCCGTGTGCTCAAACTCCTGATTTGTTACAAATCGAACTTACCTGAAATGACTTGAGACGGCAATTAATAGTTTGATTAAATTCGGGGCCGCGTTTAAAGTAACTGTAATACCAGATGACCTAGAACATCGTACGATTATGTTTTACCTTAAGGATCGCCTGTATCGCCTTGTACATTCAAGCTAGACGTAACTCATTATGATACTAAAACCTTCGTTCGGTTGGCAATTTTATAATAACAAAGAAATATGTTTTTTTTTTTTTAATTTTTGTAATTTGTTGACTGATATCAATGTTATCCTGACATATGAAAATTTTCGTTAAAAAATCTTCTTCAGGGTACGTCGATGTTCTTGTTTTTGAATATTAATCTTTGAATGGAATTGTATCATATAAAATGCAGTAAAATTTAGCTATGAAGCACAATTACAATGATTTAGCACCCATATATCCTACAAATGTTCTTTAAAATATACCCACATATTTATCTAACTCCGCAAAAAGATTCTGTATAAAAACTACCAAGTTATCTAATTATACTTGTTTAACTTGCTTATATTTGAATTGAAATTATATTTGAATTGAATTGAAATGAAATTTTTCATTGTCCAGTTAGTGAACATTTTTGCGTATACGCTTACAGATAGAACAAAATAGTAAGCTCCGCTAACACAGTATCTAGTTCATTGCGTTCATATGATTTACGTATAGATTTCTGATTCACTTAAATAAATAATGACTGATTTATTCCAAAAAACATGAAGTTCCGTCCAGAGCTAAACAAGCCTACTTTCTCGTATACCTACATCGACTTTCTAGTATATAATCAATACTCTCTAAATTAGATGTGACTGCAAGTTATGTCAAACATTACCTTTTTCATATTTTAAGCTGATTTCTAGAAATAAAACATACCTCGTTCATTTAAATAAATATATACGTAAAAATAAGTAAACAAACAAAAACAGTAGTAACACCTTTTAAACAAAGCAGCTACGTATATTTTTTTTTCCATTTAAATCCCTGCCGAGATTTTTCGAACAAAAAATAGTTAGTTTGATTCTGACAATTCACTCAAAAGTTATTTTGGGGGACAGACCGACACTCCTCATCTCAGTACCCTACTTTCCAATTTTAAATTTTTTGGTATTTTTTGAATTAGTTTCTATATTTTTGCCTTTTTTTGTTCTTTGTTTTTTCTTTTAGCGATATTTTTAAGATGCATTAAGGCTTCTTTCATGCTTTTTTCTTCTTTTTTTAACATTTACAGGGAAAGTAGGGTAAAAAAAAGCCTTACATTTTCTTCAAAATCGTAGAGTGCTTGTTCACTGGCTTCCAAAGGTTAAGGTATAACCAATTTGCTAAAAACGAATGTAGAAACAACAAATTTGGAAGAAATGTGCATTAAAATTATTTATTCAATGCGTTATAGAATTTTACAAAGTTTTAATGAAAAATGATTTACAACAAGAAAAACACTCTTTGCGAAAACGTCAAGTGAAAGAGCAAACGGTAAGTCAGAGCTTCATTTAGTAAAGTGACATGAAAACATTCAAAAACGGTTCAATAAGGAACATATCGAATCCTTACATCATCGGCATTTTTAATGTTTTCAATTAGGTTGTCGGACACCGAAATTTAAAATAAGAAACAGACACTAAGCAAGCCTTGTTCTATCACATGTAACGACCTTGGATGAGGACTTAAGGGGGTCCTGGACACATTTTGAAAAAATATAAAGTTTAGAGTTTCGACATTTTTGCACTGATTCACCTTCTATTTAATAAGCAAAATCATCACATAACCTCACCTAACAAAAAAACCTTTTTACCCGACTGCGTGTGGCTACGCAAAGGAGTGTAATGTGTTTATAAATCTATGTATGTATTTCCGGAAAAAAATATATGTTATGCATGTTTTAATTCTGAACAATTTGATACCTTATTTATTACCATAGACAAAAAACTTTTAAAGTTATCGTAAAAATGCGTAACCTCTTCCCATAGAGATTTAGGTTAACAGCAGCTTTTTAAGCGTTTTTTCTCAGGTGCCTGTTTTTTTTTTTTTTCTCGTTTTGCGCGCATGATATCTCAGAAAGATTCCTATATATATCCGTAAAACTTTTAATGTTTGTTTATCTGATTTAAATTGATGACCTGAACCTAAATTTATTATTTTTTGTTATAATTATTTATTTATTTTTTGAAATGTTATAAGTTTATATCGAAAATTTGTAAAATTTTGTTGATTTTTTTTTAAATATTAATTTTAATTTTTTGTTAAAATTTAGGTTTAGATCATAAAAATATACTAGACAAACATTCATGAAAAGTTTTACGGAAATATATAAGAAACTTTCTGAGATATCATGCGCGCAAAACGATAAAACCGAAGAAACCGGCACCTGAGAAAAAGAAGCTTAAACAGCTGCTGTTATCATAAATCTCTATGGGGAAAGATTACGCATTTTTACGATAACTTGAAAAGCTTTTGGCGCATAGTATTAAATAAGGTATCAAATTGTTTAGAATTAAGTTATCCATAACATATATTTTTTCAGGAAAAAAGAAAATTTTGAAGGTAAAAGGTCCTTAGCCCCTTAAGTTGGTTGATTGGTTGAGGGAATCACGTGACATTTTTGACAAATTATAAGTACTTTTCACCTGCGTGTTATTCGTCTGCGCCATGTTTGTGCAAGTAACCGGTGATCAACCGAAAGCGTTCGATGAAGCATTGGTTCGTGAACAACCGGTTAATAACCGCTGACGTCATTGCTGTCACGTGATTAACCAATCGGTCGCTACCAGTCGTGCTCGTTGAACGTAAACTACGTCTACTAATTGTGATTCAGTGGCAGAGTGGTATAAGCGATTGCTTCTCCCACTTGAGGCGATGGGTCAAGACACCCTCGCTCCGGATGTACTTTTTCCTCTTTCTGATGTAAATTCTTTCAAGTGTTCTGTATTTGCATTCTGTATTGTAATAAAAAGTATATTATGCATAACAAAGGCAAGACACTCAGATTGTAGTCCTCATCAAAATAAACCTGTGCAATAAGCATCAAAAGAAAGAAAATCTACTAATTCGATTTTCATCTGTAACATGTTGTATTTGTTTTTGCCTTGATTCAAGCGACTGAGTTTAGCGACGTGTACTTTCTCGACAGGCTTTTTCAGTTTTGCGAGAAAGATTTAACTGACGGGACGTTTCCGATTTCGCGTCATCATGAATTATACAAGTTGTTTATATAGCTGTGCTGTGGTTGACTTAAGTTCGTGCATTTTTGCCGAAGGTCAAGCACATGTAGCTTTAAGCTGCGTTAGGTCCCTAGAGGGACTAATTATCAGTAGTTTAGACCACCGCAAGTTACTTAATCGACCTCATGATACAAACAATCTCTCTCAATGAAATGAAAAGATTGCGAAATGTACCGCATTATTATCATAATAACTAAGTCAATGAAAATACCCTTCAAAGTGTCAAATAAAAAATTAATAAAAAAAAAAAAAACCCGACTGCGTAAAAACTAAAAAAACTGAAAAGAAAAATGTATAAGCCCAGTAGTTTAAAATGTTATTAAGTACTACTGAATAACTACACCGTTGTAATAGTTTTTATAACCGTGCACAGATAAGACAAATCATAAATTCAAAAGCAGAATAGAAAGATCAACAGTCAGGGCTCATTCAAATTTTACGAGGTTCCTTGAATTATAAAGGAATGGGCCTCGACTGTTGATCCTTCTATTCTGCTTTTGAACTTTTGATTTGTCTTATCTGTGTAAAGTTATAAAACTATTTCAACGGTGTAGTTACTTAATAACATTTCAGTAGTACTTAATAACATTTTAAACTACTGGGCTTATACATTTTTCTTTTTAGTTTTTTTTTTTTTGGTTTTTACGCAGTTGGGTTTTTTTGTTTTTATTTAATATTTTTTATATTATTTAATGTTAATTAATTTAATAAAAAAATTTTGAAAAAAAAAATAGAACCGACTTCAAAATTGCTCTAAAAAGTGAAAAATAATTTTATTCTTTAAACACCATCGATAATGCTTTTAAACATAATTTTTGAAGTTGGCGCAAAAACAAAACGTAAAATCCAGTGTAACCATGCTTCGTTCATATTTTTTTTCAGAAAAGCATCCAAAGTTACGAACGAAACATTTATATCGCTATTCAAATATGCCGTCATCAATGCATAATGTATGTGATAGTGAAGAAACTGTTCCTGGTTAAATGTATAGTTGTATTTGAGTTATGGCTGTGAATGATTTTATCTATCGTTTTTGCGCCAACTTCAAAAATTATGTTTAAAAGCATTATCGATGGTGTTTAAAGAATAAAATTATTTTTCACTTTTTAGAGCAATTTTGAAGTCGGTTCTATTTTTTTTTTCAAATTTTTTTTATTTCATTCTTTTTAGTGTAAATGTAGGTATTTCAGAAATAATAAGAAGTTACCATCACGAAACTTCACATTTTTTTCTTAAAAATGCTCCTTACTAAAAAAAAACTATTGACACGTGTTAAACTTTAAGCGATTGGCACTAAAAACTTATCTTTGTTCCTCTCGGGAAATCATGCGTAGTTAGTTTAATTATAACCATTTAAGTATTACGTTTTTCCTAACTAATTTACATTCCACAGCATCTAAGTTGCTCATGATGCAATCCTGTATTTTCTTACTTAGTCCCGATCATCTGTTATCGGCATAGATGATAATGATAAAAATACTACAGAGTAGTTGAGTCAAACCTAATGGTAGCATTGTGAAGGCTAAGCAGATCCTAATCACTGCATCACCTCGCTTCCAGGTTAGGTTTACCCCTACTATGGAGCAATAGCACTGAAGAAAGGAAGATTTTGATAATTCACATAGGGTTACTATAAATCAGCAGGGTTACTAAAATAAAATTATTTACGCCAAAAATGAGACGACAGCACCATATTCCCCATTATCGAAATATCCCTTGAAGAAATTTGATGCTTGCTTCAGAGAAGCCTTCATTCAAAATTATCATTACAATTACTATTAATGTTACTGTTATATGGCACCAAACTTTTATAACAATGAGTTTCCTATTGTCGCGTAGATGAAGATAGCGAAGACAATGTGAAAGCCAAATGAAGCGAATACTCGTTAGTCTTAACTCGAGATCTTTATTCAGAACCACGAATGAACGTTACATCTCCTTATATACAACTTGAGAAAGTGCTGGAACTTTCCAGACTTGGAAAGATACAGAAATTAATAGAAAATTCGAGAAAATACGGGAAACAGTAGAAACGAAATTTTAGTAAAATTCACTTTTTCCTAGTCGGGATTTGAACTCGGGTCGCTCGTGTGGGAGGCGAGAATTCTACCACTGAGCCACCGTTATCCACGGATGAAAAGTGCGAACTTCGCTACAAAATCATTTAATAGGAAAATTGCATAAAATTTACTGTTTTTTGCCCATAACTTTTTTTCTAAAGAACAAATATGGTCAAACAAAGTAATGGGACCTAAGTTGAGCCATCCCCTATCCATTAAAAAAAGAATCATCAAAATCGGTTCACTAGGTGAGACGCTATGAGTGGACAAACAAAAAAAAAAACATACATACGGTATGAATTGATAACCGCCTCCTTTTTGAAGTCGGTTAAAAAATGAAGTGACTTTAAATCACTAAAATTCAAAATATTCTTGGTCAATGTTCATTTTTTTTTCAAAAAAAAAAAAAATGCATAAATATTTAAACTTTTATTTTTATTCGGCAATTTAAAAAATATTAATTTAATAAAAAGTAAGAAATATTTTAAGGAAAAAAAACCTTTTTTTTTCTAAACTACTTTTTTTAGCAGTATTCGTTTTTTTTTTTTTTAGTTTTCCGAATGAAAATTAAAGTAAACAGTTTGAAAAAGATATGCTCTATATTTCATTACTTTATCTTTATCAGTTCTTGACTTATAAGAGTTTGAATTCAAAAATTGCACCCTAGAGAAAAGCACGTTTAAAGCTTTAAAGTTAAAAAGAATATTAATTAAACGTATGCAACAAAAATAATTATATCTTTCGTTGAAATTAAGATAGAAACAAGATTCAAACGTCATTTCAAGCAGAAAAAAAAAAAAAAATTGAAAAGATGAAAAATGAAGCGGTACTATCCGAAAAATATGGGTGGGCAGAATGATCAGGTACCCCATCCCGATGTGGCACACCGCTCAGAGTTTTTCCACGCAGCACATGCAAGTCAGTATGATGATCGAATAATTTCCCTGTCCAAAACATAACTCCACGGCCTTTGTCACCATGTCATTCTACAGCATTGAACTGTTGACATCTAGTGTGTTATCCATACCAGATTATCATACACTCTGAATCACTCTCCCATGTTAATTCAGACTCGTCTGTGAAAAGTACAAAGCTCATTGCTTTTAGGTTCAGGGAAGGTCTTGCCCTCAAAAAGCTGGCCCTTCTCTGTCGTCCGTTAAAAGAGAGATACGCATTATTTGTCAGCATGCAATGGAGTAATCCATTGTGCAGGTATTTTCTTGCCGTAGCAGCGAATATTCTTATGCTTGATGCACCAAAGTGGGTTGCATTGAGTTGTGACACAGTGGTTATTCTTTTCTAGCAGGCCGAAAGAGCTAGAAAGCGGTCTTTTGCAGGTGTTAGTGCTCGTTATCGCCCTAGAACATGTCTCCAGGACACAGAATCTTCGGATTGAGATTGATTCCAGGTCCTTGTAATACACCTTGTCTAGCAGCATAAGCCTGTAACAACCCCATTCCCACCCATTTGGCTACCCTCCGCACAAAAGAATGGGGTAAAACACGCGTTTTCAAGATATTATTATATTCTACTCATGGAAACTGCCAACAACATTCGACAATCAGCAAGGAAACGAAACTGACAAAGACACTTGATAATCATCAAGGCAACAGAACTGACAACAACACTTGACAATCAACAAATAACGAAGGCTTGATATTTGAATATTATTTTCTCATGCAATACACCCTTTTTTTTTTGTGTAAATGAAGCAGAACAGCTGGCCTTTTTACATCAAATTTTAAAAAAACCGTTATTTATTCTGATATAAACAAATCAATTTATTTTTACCTGCATTTTTCGCTTTGGTGAACTTAAAAAAAGTACCATAAGGTATGGAAAATAGATGATTACTTATAATGTGTAAATTTTCATCTTTCAAACTAGCATGTTTTGCGATAATACATACGAAATATTTGTTATTTAGTTTATAGGGGGCTTGAACTTATTCGACTTTTTTTTTTCAGGCTAGAAATGCAGTATACTTTATGTATGAAATAGACAAGTTACTATAAAAATATATCTACCATTGATTGTGATCAAATACACAATCTATCCACGTAAACATGATAACGTATGCATTTATACTGAAAACAAGCTGTAATATCATTTACGAATAAACTTTTCCTAAAGTTAAAAAATGAAGTACCACAAACTAGATACAGTATCTCTTTTGGGAAGGAAATATTCTTTCTACATCTTATACGAGCGCAGAAACGATGTAACAACTCGCAATACTAACTAAGCCGACGAAGTGTAAATCATATTTCCGGGCAAGTTTTATTCTTTAACCTGGCAACGGAAGAACAGCGCCATCTGGTGCAATCAGTTTCCCTAATGACTCAGTTCAGCGACTTTGTACGTTTCGGCCTGAACGGGAAGAAGTCATTACCATAAAATTTCAGGAACTTGCATTCTTGAGCTCAAAATTGGAATTTTTGTTTACTCGTTACCAGAAGGAGAATTTTTCTCCTTAGATATTTTCTTGTTTATCGCTGAGGTATAAACAAGATATTAGTGGATTTTTATTCACATGGAATACTTTGAAACAAAAAGTTTTTTTTTTCTTCCTTTGACTCGCTTTTGTTACATATTTCTTCGAGAATAATCAATTGTGCACGAATATATTGCTTCTTTTCATTTATGGATTACAGGTATCTTCCCTTATTAAAATCCTCTCTATTCATGAAACTTGCATTTATGTTTAAACAAAAACCTGTTTAAGCACTTTACATGAGATGCGTTTAAAGAGAATGATAAAACTGAAAAGGAGTAAAGCAAAGGAAAGTTTTGGTGACTAGAATTTTTCGAAGAAAGGTACATAAATTACCTTTTAAGCTTAAATTACTAACTTGATCAATTAGTCTTGATCATATAACATCGAACATGTTTTTAAAAATAATTTTTCTTTGACATTAAATGTTAATGTGCAATATGGGTTGTTTAAACCGGAAGTGTACTTAATTTCCTTCTGAAAAAGTTGCCATTTCCATTTTTCAATCGAATTTCAAAACTCTGAGTTAACTAAACAAAACATACATTATAACTTGTATGTGTATTAGAATGATGGGAGACCGACCTTTTATGTTCAAAAAGATGAAGAAAAAATTATGCTAAACAACAATATTTTGAAGATCAGTAAAGATTTTAGTAGTTAAAAAAATAAATAAATATATATAAAATTCGAAAGAAATTTTGTTTGGAGTTCTCATAAATAGTATTTTTACATTTATCATTTTAGAAACTCTAAGGTTTAAAACGGAAGGAATAAAAGCTCCTGATCATATTTTTTCCCAACTCAGAGTGTAAAGCCTCTGAAGTTTCACCGACATAAGTATTCCTCTGTAACGCAGTTTTGAGGTTCGGTTAAACAAAAAAAAAACCTTATTAGTCTAAACTACTTTATGGAAATAACTAAATCATCCATGTTTTAACTTGGGGCTGGCATAATACTGCTATCATCTTAAAGAAGGATTTAATGTGTGAATGAAACTGCCTCCTCTGGTACAGACTGCGGTATATGAACATCCCATAACTGAAGAAGATGCTGTGTAAGTTGTGGTGGGAATACGAAGGTGGCTGTATTATCGATCGATTACAATATACGTAGCACCTTCAGTACTCGCAAGGGCTAAGTACAATGATCATTGTCGAGTGTTGAGAATAAGTATATGCGCAGTTGTAAATCTGAAAATAATACTCAGTGATCAATTTGTGTTTGGCTTCAAAATTGGTCAACAAAATCCTTTTTCAGATTTAGAAAAAAAATAGACTCACGTTTGAATACAAAATCTTATATCCACAGTAATTGCATAAAACAAAGCCTTACCCACATCATACTGTAAAAGTATTGAAAAATGTGACGCCTCGAAGAGTGTCCATACTGGAATTGTAAAAATGTTATGCACTAAAATATGCAGCTGCCTTGCGATTGCTGATATGAACGTAAGAAGAACCCTGCACAGTGAGTTTTACCACATGAATACATTTTTAGCCGAACAGGGTCATGTTGATGAAGTTCGAATTGAATACGAAAATCTTTATTAGAAATCAAGAAATAAACATTACGATCATACTCGGCTACAACGTAAGACAATGGGTGCCTCACACTAACTTCAACACTGCAAATGGAAAATATAAAAATCGATACTAAATTCAATAACCGCACCACAAGCCACATGAGTCATCTCCAAGAAAGAGAGGCTGAAATGCCGTGATCTCCCGTTAACGTATTCCTATGTACAGGGCTCGATTCCAAAATTTTGGACAATAAGCCAGGTGCACCAGCAGGGGCCCTCCTGTGCAGTACCTTCGACAAAAGTGCTGTAGAGTTGCAAACGCACAGCTTTTTTTTTTTTTTTTTGTAATTGCATATGCTACAGGCGAGGGTACACATAGCCAAAAAAAAACTGTTTTAATGTTAAACACCACACTACTATACATTTCATAAATCGCTTTTGATGCTAGACACCGTAACAAACAAATTAAAGCCATATTTTTCTAAAAATGTCTATATAGTATGTAAGTCGTTTGGGCCCCTGGAGCTAAAGGGCCCCTAAGCCCGGCTTTATGGGTTATAAGTAAATCAGACCCTTCCTATGTCAAAGACGTCAATTTATCAGCATTTATTCCAGAATTTTGAATCAGCGTGCATATGTCAACGTAGGAGTCTGAAATTGTCATGAGTCTGAATTGTCGAGTCTGTGAAATGTCGACATTGGCCGATGAGCATCAACATTCTCATATTAAAGATATCCGCGCAAGTCCTAATATTTTCGGGGAGTTAAAGGTGAAAGTCGACATTCTTCAATTTTGGTCTTTCAAGGTAACATATACACCGCTATTTTATTTAGAAATTCCAGTCATTATTTAAAAAAATAAATAAAAAAAATCACATTATTCTAGCTGCTAAGAAGAGGGATTTTTTTTATATGTGCGAGTATTAAGATTCAATGTCTCGAATTTAAATTATTGACTTTTAAAAATTCAACATTTCGTAAGATTTTCGTAGAAGACTGCATTTTCTACTTATAAATGGCAACAAAATCATTCGTTTTCTTCTATTTCGCATATGATTCTGTTGCTATTTTTAAATATACTTTTTAATATAACAAATTACAAAAACTTACCAAAATAAATGTGATATTTTTTTTTTCAACTTCAACATAATCTATATATATGTATAGGGGTTTATGGTTTTTAACAATAATAACAACGATCTCATAATGATGATGATAGGAATAATAATACAACAATTATTTCTAAAAATGATCATAAACACGAAATATACTTACCCGTTATAATAAGCCTCCCGCCGGTAATGCTTTCTTTTGTCTGCCTGGTTAAAGTGTTGCGCACTTGACATTTATATATGAAATGGCTCTCGGTGTAATCAACCGTTCTGACATGCAACTCCCCAGTAGGATAAACTATATAACGGTCGTTTTCTGAAAGAGAAAACGAGAAAAATAACTCATTTGTTTCCGATTCATGAACAGAAAACAGCTGCCACCAAGGGCGTAAGTTACAGTTAATTCATTTATCATTACCCCATTTACTACGATAGATTTTTTATCTTTGAGTTAAGTGACTAAAGGGTAATAAAACTCCAAAAAACTCATACACAGATTATAAGAAAATAAATTAGTACAAAGAAAGTAAAATAACATTAAAACTTGCAGACGCGTTAGTGAGGTTACAAGAAGCCTCCTTTTTTAACTGTAAATGTTGTCGTAATTTGATTTTTATCGAATGATTCTTTCATTTAAAAGGTTATTTACTTTCAATTTAAAAAAACGTGTTTTATGACTCGAGAAATGTTGCTATTTGTACATTTCTATGATTTTTGAATTTTTTAACAATGTACACGAAGATGAATATTTTACTTCTTCCTAAAAAAAGAACTGAATGAAGAAAAAATAATAAACTAGTAATCTTTAAAAATATTAACTGAATATCCATTCACTTTCTCACTCACTCAAGCAAAAAGCGCAAACCAAGATCAACATCTTGTAGAATTTTTCTTATTGCATTTCTAGATAAAGGATCGAACAAGTAACTCTATCCAAGTACGGATCACTGATTGGAATAAAACTTAAAACATCGATAAATGACTTTAAAATATTTAACAATTGTTTTTTTAAATCCGCAACAAGCACCTGTAAGAGGGTACTATTTACCCCTAAATATTTGATAGTTGGAAATTAGAGGGTTAAATTTATTTTCAATTATTTATTTTAAATTTTAATTGCAAAAATTCAAATAATGATTGACAATTTCAAAATAACTAAACAAACTAAAGTTGACAAGTTACAGGATTTTTATGAAAATGCTATTAATAGGGGTAAACCATTCTTCGCAATTTTACCCCATCACGGTGAATGACAGCAAAACGTAAATCTTTTGTAAGAAGGTCATGTTACATATCAACAGAACGCTATACTTTTTGAGTTTTCATACTACTGCAATTAGGAGAGAAGTTACTCTTTTGTAAGAACACACTTTTCGTTTTTTTCGCACATTTTGAGTTTTTTAACTGGTTTTTATTCCGATCATTTTTCAAAATATACATAGTTCTAAAAACTGACCTGATTACTTATCTTGTCATATGTGTCCTACATGCCAAATTTTATTGAAATCAAAAATGGTGAGGTTAAAAAGTTTTTTTTTTTTTTTTTGACATGGAATTGCTCATAGGCAACTAGACGCATGACGGGGCAAGATTAAAAGTACCCCTATAAATAGTAATTTCAAAAAAATCCTGAAGTGTTTAGATTTTTCAAATCCGTCTAATTCCCAGTTATCCAATATTTAGGGGTAAATTTCACCTCGTTAAAGGTGTTTGTTGCTGATATATAAAAAAACCCCCACCGGTTCAATATTTAGTAAATGTTTTATAGATGTGCAAAGTTTTATTGCATTCGATGATTCGCACTTGGGTAAGATTACTAGTAAAACTTGTAAGTTTTTTTTTTTTTTTTTTTGTAGGGAACAACTCTTAATTCTGAATCTATATATGTGTTAGGGAAAAAACAAATATCCTAAAAAATAACATTAAAAAAATCATCTTTAATGGATCCCCACCCTGCTTTGTAATCTCGCTAGTTATTTTAGTATTTTTGTGAGTTTTAGCTCATTAGCTAAATGTAGCACGCATGCACACCTTTGTACACCTGATTTTAAGTTGTCATAAATTCTGACTAAATTTCATTTCAAAATTCGCATTTAGTAACTATATTAAGAAAATAACTGCTCTTAACAGATTACAATTGCAGATCTAAAATATTAACTCAATTAAAGATATTACCATTCAAAAAGGCAATTATGGTTTTCCACATCAAAATGGTCTGTTTTCGTTTCGTTGTAAATCATTTGTTACCATCATTTTTTTATTCCATTATTAGAAAAAACCTTTTTTCTCTTCACAATAAGTTTTTTGTAATGGTGTTATTTAGAATAAGCCGGAAAAATAAGCATGAAACATGTTAAAAGTAACTAATTTTTATATGTAATTAAAACTTGCGGAAAAGTTTATATAATACTGGAAGCATGAAGTTCAAGTACTCAAAGTATTATGGTTGAGCTCGTTAAATTGTGTAGCATGCATACAAACTCTTGACGAAACTTGTCGATTTTTAGTTATTATTAATAAAAAGTAATTTGGTAGAAAAGTTTGTACAAAGTAAGTATGTTTAAAGAAAAAACGTTATTGCAATGGCTACAGTTGCATAACTTAAATATTAGTACTGTAAAAGATCTTATCATTAAAAATTGCAATCAAAATTCACTACAACAAAAATAATCTCTGTTCAATGCACTGTCGCTCAAATTTTCCAAAATCAATTGTTTTTCTAGCAACATTATAAAGTAAATAGTAAAGTTAATAGCAAAAATGTTTAATAGTTTTTATACATTCCTTTGTTAAACCCGGTAACTTTTCTCGGATGTCTTAACATTCAAAAGCTCATAGTTCTTTGTATTCAAAAATGGTATCGTTTTAACTTCAAAACACGTCTCTGCAATCAGTTGTTAATCTCTTCCTTTATAACTTTGTTTGCTACGCTCACCATAGCCTTCTGAACTGGAAAGGGGTATTGCAAAATATGATAATTCTAATATCTGAACGTCCAACAAAGGTATTCACAAAGCACATTAGATAAAGTCGCTACATTTCATCCCCCTAAGCGTTTTGGCATCTGATTAGCATATGTTATAGTAACCCTATATTTATTTATAATTAATCCATATATATATATATATATATATATATATATATATATATATATATATATATATATATATATATATATATATATATATATATATATATATATATATATATATATATATATATATATATACCACCACTAACCTAATTAACCAGATTTAAAAAATGCTGTCTTATTTTCTTTCCCCCTCCAATACATACACTAAAAGAGTCAAAAATAAGATAAAAAACTAATACTAGTAATAAATAGGGTTTAAGAATTGTATTTAAAAAAACATCACAAGTTGTGCATTTTTTAAACAAAATTTCTTAATTAACAAATGTAAGATTTATTTTTCAAGCCTTTAAACAAACAACTCAACTGATTTTATTTGATTATTCTCCCGGAGCACATTTTGTGTTTGCTACGAGGTGCATTGAGGGCAACGGAACATCATTTATCCATGACCGTTTTCATAAAAGCATTATAGAATACCCTGCTTTAACATTTTGCTCCAATTTTGGTAAAGAACGAAAATAGGAACAATGTATTAGCCAATACGGCGGCTTCCCGATCTACGTAAAGTGGACCTAAACATCGCAAAGCATTTAGATCACTCAGCTCACAGTTTACCCAAAAAAATTTCAATTGCAGCAAAAAAAAAAAAAAAAAAAAAAAAAAAAAAAAAAAAAAAAAAAAAAAAAAAAAACGCATTTAAATAAATCCAAAATAGGATCTACAAATAGTATTACGGTAGTTCAAATTATTAAAAATCAGTAAAAGTGCTCCCAAACAGCAACGCAGCGGACTAGACGTATGAAACTTATACAAATAATTGTGTTATTAGCTGCAACCAGAAAAAATATCACCGGGGATGACACTTAGTGTTAGACCAGAGAAACCTTGGGGGATGAAATTGGGCTTGAGGACAAAATATGGCTACTTTCACCTACTTTTTTAATTGCAGGGAGCATTGTCTTAGATCCGTATGGATCTGCAGATTGTTACTTAAGATAAACATTATGAAATCATAAAAAATATAAAAAATATAGATACTAAATAAATTATTCTTACCATTACTTCGTTGTTGTAAAATTATCAAACCGTCGTCACGTTTCCAAGATGCAACTTTAACGTAATCTCTGACATGGCTTGGCAAATTGCATCTTAAAACTCCAATGTTCCCTCTGATGACGAAATCGTCGTAAACTCTTGCGTCAAAATTAACAAACAGAACTGAAAAGAAAGAAATTACACATGAACTGGCAAATAATAATAATTTAGTAGAACTAGTTTTACTTCTGACTTTATTTACAAAATATGATGCAAAGAACTATAAACAATACATCTTACAATAACCGGAAAAAAAAAGAGTAATTGGTAAAAGTTATAAGGGAAAAAAATGCTGTATAAGTACTCATATTCTGTACAGTAGTTTAGTTTTATGTTTAAACTATGAAAATAATCGATTATGATAATAAATATGTGCTCCATACGCAGTAGCGTACATTGCAACCCCGCAGTGCGGGGGGAGGAGAGCAAGAGGTACAAGGTCGCACGGTCTGAAAAAAAAAAACCCGCTATGTTAAAATTAAAAAAAAAAATCTATGGGTCGGGGAGACGCCAAAGTCTGTATACACAACTGTAAACGCTGGTATCAATAGACTGTTTGTGTGTGTGTGTGTAAATGTTCTAAAAAAATGCATATATTAAATTGCATATAGCTACTATTCATTACAATTCAACAATATAGGAAAACAAAAAATGTTCTTCACAATGTTTAAACGCTGCAGATATTTCATTTTTTAATCTCTGTCAATTTATGGATGTACGCGTGAAATAATAATTTTTACCTATCCTTTTATGTTTTAATGTTGCTAATTGTTTAGGCCTTATAAATTACTTCATTTAGAACTGTTTCATAACAGATTTCGCACTCGCAAATTTTGAATTCTGCATTTATATATACATATTTTTTTTTTTGTAAATCTCCTAATTGATGTGATATAAAAAAGAACATAAACAATAAAATAATAAATACAAATTATAATTTTAATGCCGCAAATGGAAGATACATTGCGAAATATTGAAATATTCAATCCAAACTATTGCTTAAAATGCATATGCTGTTATTTTTTTAGCTGTCAAAAAAGTTTCGGAATGATAAAAATTTTGTGTAACAATGCACTTTTGTTGGCATTAAAAAAAAATCACGTACCTTATTACATTAAATAATAAACTCAACGTTTTGATTTAAATTGTTTCAACCCAAGACTTCACTTAAATAGGCTCAGCAGTGTGCAAGCTTTGATTATTTACATTATCATTTTTTTATTAGCCATATGTCGTTGATAATCATTGCACTAGTTACAAAAGAATAGCATCATGATTTATAGCTATCGTTCGCTTCAATGTAGGTTTTCCCATCGCGAAAGAAAAACCCATATCTTAGTCCCATATCTTAGTCATAAACACAGAGAGTCGTAAAGAAGTATTGATTAATAAAAATTGCCACTCAAAAGCTCTATCACTTCAAGCACAAATTCTGATAAAACAAGATTATTCTCAATATAAATCGCAATCCTTAAATATAAGTATACTTAATGTATACATATACTTAAAAAAATCCAAAAACACTTTGCACTAATTTATTTTTAAAGCGTCCAATACAAAATGATGAAAAACAATTAAAAAATAATAAATAATGAATGCGATTGAAATAAATAGTTTGAACTGTCACTGAATATAAGTTAGTCTTTTAAAAAAACTCTGTATCTGCAAAAAAAAAATCGTTTAAATCTAAAAAAAAATGCTACTAAACTTTCAGTAAGGAAGCATTTTTCCCTCTCCGCCGTGGATTTGCCGTTGTTCAAATATACGCTTCATTTGAATCGTTTCCGGTTATGTGGGCTAATTTTGAGGGGAAAAAATCTAAAAATGAATAGATAAATAAATAAAAAAATAAGTAAATAAATAAAACTGGCTGATAAGTAAAAATTTTAACGTAACCACAAAGTACTTATATTCACCATAAAGCAAAAGTAATAATATATTGCATTTAAATAATATTTATCCAATTTGAAGAAAAAACGAATTTTATAGCACAACACAATGACCTAACTTTTTGCCTTTTTTAAAAAAATATTCTATTTCTATGTATCTTATCGTCATGTCATCTCAATGCTTTGACGCTCAGTATGTTAATTTATGCTTTAATAAATAACGATGTTTTTATTTAATTTTGTTTTTTTGGAGGAAAAAAAAAACATTTAGAAAGATTTTACCTTTCTGACTTTCTTTAAGACCATTTTTTGAAATCAAGTACTAAAAACGTGTCACCAAAGAAAAAGAAAGCTTTCTGTTCCTTTTAAAAAAATAAATAATAATATATAAGTAAAAAATAAAGTGCCAGGTAAATAAAAACTTTCGTTTCTTATGTTCTCCTTTTGCCAAATCCCGAAGAATGCTGATTTATTTCTTTTCCCCATCTGTAGTGGATAAAAATTGTTCTGTACTTCAATATGGTAATTGGGTAGAGACATAGCTAAATTTTTATTCTTTAAAAAGGAAAGAAAACTTCAAACAAAACGTCAGTTCTTTCTCTTTTTCCCCCACTCGAAAGACAAGAGCATTGGGAAAGTCAAAAAAGTCATTTAATGATGTGCAAAATAGTACACGAAAATACCGTCGTTTGCGAGGGGAAAATTTTTAACCCCGAATAATAAGTAACGCTCATCAGCCCTAACAAAAGAGAAATACTTTGCAATTTAAGCAATAAATAATTAGCATTCACGATTCTCTAGAGCCTGGAAGAGGAGATTAGGAGCTTATTGAAGTCGGGCTATGCCTAATTAGGACTTTTTCTTTTACAGGAAATCTTATTGGGCCCTCAAAGGCAGACGCGCAATGCTAATTATCGCAAAGGCCTTTTCCTCTTTTAATATTAACGATAACTCAGTTTTTTTTCCTTCACTTTTAAAGAATCTTATTCAAATTTTTCTCTATTTGATTCCGCTATGGGAGATTTCCATTTTTCTTTCTAAAGCTTATGTTTTGGTTTGAGAATTTCGAAAGCTGATTTATATATTGTCGTCTGTGGTAATGGATGATAATTTGTACTTAATCTCTAATGCAGGAAAAAAAAGAATTATTATCATTTTATCTCCAAAAATAGTAATAATATTTCCAAATGATCTTGTTAGTATTCTTACTTAAAAATAGTATTTAAATTTTCGCTTTGATTATTTTTGCATTGAAAAAATTTTTTAATTCAAAAATAGTTTAGTCTGTTTGAAAATGCGTACTCCCAAGACATCTGTCGAGATTTTAGTACATTTTCCAAGTACTTTAAAAAAGGTTTAATAATCATGGAATTTTATGAAGAACTTTTTTGCAATGTTCGTAACATTAAATTCTAATAATTTTGTGTATCCCAGAGAAATGTTTACTGTTTTGGATGTCTATATGTATAAATTTTTTTACGAAACGGACATCGTAAAAGTCGACATTTATACTTTATCCACAAGCTCCAGTGGAAAAAAATTCCTGAAGCAGTTAGTCCCAAAATTTTACATTTCGCGCCACCTTTTGTAGAATTAAAATTTCTTATGTCACCCTTCTTCATTCATTTTATGCACATATGTTACTTTAAAAGTCCGAAATATAGTTAATTCCGGCCTTAACGAATATCAACAGACATGCTAAAATTATTGGCAAAAGACTTATTATTTTCAGTGGATCACCGCCACCGGTGTAAGTAGACATTTTCCAATTCCGGTCTTTTACGGTAACTATATTAATACCACCGACGCTTCGCGGTACCCATTTAGGAGTGTTTGACATAGAGGAATTTAAAAACGCGGCAAACGTGTCTAAAGGTAAGTGCATGTGTTGCTGATGGAAGCTAAAGTTGCCGAAAGTCTTCAAATTGGAGAGAAGATACAGCAAACAAAAAGAACATAATACTATTTCACTGCTATGTTAGAAATTGCATGAAATCATGAAAAGATCTAAGAAAACCATGGCACCTCCTTCAGAAAAATATCTGGTGACCGTTGTAAATGGGCCATGAATAGTAAGGGACAGTTGATTGAGTCTTTTGTAAGTAGAATTACCAGATTACTTATAATATATCATTAAATATCCACTGGCAGAGAACTACTGTTCCACACGGTAGCTAACTAAATTCAAATTGAGTTAGATTAAATTATTTGAAAAAGCTTAATAATGTGTGGTTTAACCGTTTTTCAATTGATTTTATAGACCTTTAAATTATATTTCATTTTCTGAACATATGTTAAATTTGTCCTACTCATTGGGGTTAAATGATTGTTACAAGAAGGTTAAAATACGAACTGATTTAACATTTTTATTTTTATCCAAACACAGCCAGATGAAAATTGCAGCTGCTTTCACATAGTATGATGTACATAGCGGTTAAAAACGCAAAAATATGAATGGTTTTGGATGTGAAGCTTATCATAGTTCAAAATAGCTAAATGTGTGGTCATTTTACTCTACCTGTCAACCATCATTTTGCTCCTCTTTACTACTTTACTAAACCACGTATGGTTCTGAAAGCAGGGATATAAGAGAAAAAAGAGAAATCGAACAAACATTAATTACTTATGGAGGACAAAATTAAGGGAACATCATTGTTCATGGAGGCATAAATACGTATTGTAGAAAAACAATAACTTTAATATTTACACATTATTTTAGCACTTCAAATACCCTACGCTAAAACTAATTTTGCTGAGAGGATATGGTATCTGTTCACATGTGCCCCTAGATATTGTGTTCACAAGTGCCATATCATCTACTTTAGAACTGACTTGCAAAAATTAAGAATTCTTAATTAAATATAAAAAACAAACGTTGTCATAAAGTTACTTGGATGTTTATAGAATGGTTCGCAAAAGTTAATTTTTTTCTTATTAGATTAATATATCTTTTTACGTGAAAAAGATAGTGATAAAATTACATCAACATCTCCTGAATCAAAGAAGATTTCACCACGTGAACATAACCTGCTTTGTTGGTCTCAAAGTTTGGCCAAGAAATAGGACTGGTACTGCCATTGCTCGAGAATTTTTCAAGATTTTTTGCTTGACATGACAGTTCTGGCCAAATTATTAGACTAAAGAGTTTTTTTTTTTTGTTTTTGTTTCTTGTACACTATTCGTACTAAAATACTGTTTATTTTACTGTTTAAGTACATTACATACTGTACACTGATTATTACGTTATTTTAACATAATTTAATGTTTGCAGGTGACAGCACTGTCTGCTTTGTTTATGTTCTCTGTTTATCTACTTACCAGGAACATAACCTCAATCAGCTTAAACAGTTCACTAAGTTCTTTTTATTAGTCTGTTCTGTTATAATTAAAGTTAGTTTTAGGAATTAGTGAGTATGTGTATGTGAGTGTACATAATAGTGAGTATAAAATTTTTTTTACCTACTTTTTTTAAAAACGTGTTAAGAGATGGTGTAAACCTTGTGAAAAGTATGCCAAAAAGACTCAAAATGCTCATCAAGAGCAAGGGAATGCATACTGAAGAAGCATCACTATTCGTTAATGTGTCTATAGTTATGTAATCAATAAAGAATTTGCTTTTAAAACAGTCTTAGTCTAATAATTTGGCCAGCACTATAGTCTAGTAAAACATGCTATGTTCACAGATGACCCTCTTTCCCCTACTATGTGTAAAAAAATGCGTGTGATCCATTTAAATCACGAAAGTCTGAAAAGTATTAACTCCTTGACATTCCTTCTATGATTAACTATATTCCAATTCTTGCGTGAATGCCGTGACATGGTATTTACGGGTTTTCGTCTTTTGGAGTAAAGTTCAACAAGATCGTAAAATTTTATATTTTATTTAAATATATTGAATGTAAGTTTTACGTAACAGAAGAGCATTCCCTTAAAAACCGCCATTGTTAGTAAGATTTCTTCAGTCTTTTTTGCTAAAGTAAACAAACAACAAGTTCCCATCTAAGTATATTTATAAATATATTCCAAGCTTTTAACAAGATTGTAAAAATGAGACTTAATGAAAATCTAAAATGTTGCTACTTTAATCTCCAGCGCATTTTTTAATATTCCCAAGACAAAATGATATTTTCTTAAATTATCTTGAAGCAAACATTTTTGTTTTAGGTATTCTGTCAGAAACTTAATGGGCTTCTTCATTTAGCTCTTAAATATTTTTAAAAACTAATTTATACGCGTTGTATTTAGCTAAGGTTCTTAGTTATCGAAGCAAAATCTTTATTTTTTTAATCTTTAGGTACTCGGAATATTTTAGCGTTTTTTATTTCTTGTAAGTCTTTTAACTTTCAGGAGCAAGTTTACTTTTAATAATATTGATTTAGGCAAAGTGGAAAAAGAAAACATATTAATTTAAGGCATCAACATCAAACTAATTGAAAGAAACATTTTAACACAGTTAAAAAATAAAAAAAAGCTAGAAAAAATATCAATGAAGTTTTACTTTGGAGGCAGCTTTGTGAAGTATTGGGTCACAAACTTTGCATTGTTATCTAATGTATTATGAAAGAACTCTCTTTTGCCATAAACAGAACTAAAAAACCACGCACGTTAAAAATATGGACTTATAAAAAGTACCGAAACAGCTTTATATATTTAAGTTTTACTTCAAACATAATAGTCCAGTCAATAGATACATTTTACCTTACAAAAAATGGGGTCAAAGATTTTTTTTTAAATTTGTACATATTGATGCCGACATGGGAAAACCAAGTTATCCAACACGAAAGACCCCGGGAGAACTTTTGGGGGCCGAAAAACCTCAAAAATTTATGACTTTTTTTGTTTTTTCCAAAATATCTCCGAAATGGTTCAACTTAGGAAAAAATATAAAATACAAAGTTTAAAGAACATTAAATTTCCTACAACTTTTGTATTTACAACTTTTTTGTAGCACAAATAACAAACTTGCTATAGCTCTTTGAAAATAGGCAGTTTTCCTCCACTCCAAAAAAAAAAGCATTCACACCGAAAACAAAGCATCACAATTATTAGAACTCGAATAGAAACTTTAGTTTCAGAGAGTTTATCGACAGTTTGAGTTTCCTGCTCCTTCTCCACTGCTCACGGACTAACATTTCCGGTCTGACATGGGTAGTCTTCATCAGACTCCAATATTGCAATTTGTAACTGGACCACACATTATATACATTCATTTGAGGCATATAATTCGTACATTCTAGTCTAATTATTACAAACAAAGACGCGATCTTTAAATATTAATGTGAACGAATGAATATTAGGCAGCTAATAAGCAGAGCTCGACTAACTAAAAGTGAGGCCCAAGGCCCATAATAATTTTGAGGCCCCTGAAGACTATTATTTAAAAAACGTGTGTATTTTTTGTATAGTTGTAATGTCATGCATAATTCTTTAAGTAATTTGGGGCCCCTTAGGAAGAGGAGGCCTCAGGCCCAGGCCTAGTAGGCCTGTGCGGTAATCAGGCCCTGCTAATAAGCAAACAATCAACACAATCATGCATCCTATGTTGATACAATAATAATAAAGCTTCCCCCCACCGCTCATGAACTAATATTTCGGATCTGATAGAGGTAGTCTTCACCAGATTCCAATATTATTTGATTTATATTTCAGTTTGTAATTTAATTACATAATCTACACATTCATTGAAAGCACATAATTCGGACCATCTTTTCTAACTATTACAAGCGAAAATGCGATAGTTGAATATAAATGTGAATTAATAAATATTAGGGTGCTAATAAGCAAACAATAGACACAATAATGCACAAATGAAGGTACAATAGTAATGAGTAATGAACACTTTGAAAATATTCTGCAGAAACTGACGTTTTAAGGAATGAAAAACCCAAAAGAATTACCTTTCAAAATGAAAATCCAACTGTGGAAGTTTAATACGTGCATCTAAATTACAGGGAGATTCATTCGATCTTAAAGCAAATAGAGAAAAGACAACAAAATACGTTGTTTATCTTCTTCGAAGCCGTTTTGAAGGCCCAGGTTCTCCTTGTTCAGAATCTGTAGGGGGTAGAAAGAATCTGGTCCTTGAATTGTTCATCTCCTTGTTGCTGTGATTCCAAAAGCTTCTAGGACAAATCATCTTCTGCAGTCTCATCTAAAGATGAAATTTGTGCAACATTTTCACAATTTATGCCACTGCAGTGATTGCACATGCTGGAGCATTTCAAACCCACCTTACAAGAAGAACAGGCTCTAGTACAATTTTTCTTGCAGGTACAATAAGATACAATCTTCAAAAGAGTCTGAGGAGCTGAATCACTTTTCAAGTCAACAGGCAATAGACCTTGCATTCTGTGTTCCCAACCCCATTTCCCTAGATCAATTATGTTGCCCAACCAACTTAGAATTTGCTGGTTGCACCAATATGAATAATAACGTCCAGCATTTTTTTTTTTTTTTTTGCACACTGGAGGTAGCCCTGCAAAATTTATTTTGACTCTGTATACTGGTTTTATAGAAAGATTAAATCCCAAAGTATCCAAAGATAGGTTCAAATACCTTACGTCACCTGTGTATAATATTTTCAAAATATTTTCTCCAGCTGCAGCTACGGCATCATGATGACTGATTGGATCCATAAATACTTCAATAACTTCCGAAATTTCAGGAATTTTTTTGACTATGTTGCACAACTTAATTTTGCCTTGGCCAAAGATTGCCGATGTCGTATCACACCCGCTAAACGCATAGATAAAAAGAATATTGCTGGGGTCAAACTTAAAGGATTTAGTGGGGGAAAAAAACAAATCACAAGTATTCCCTCTTCCAGGTTTTAAAAAGAACAAGTTGCTGAAAGGCTGTCCTAAAGCTGTCATCAGCACCAACAAATCCATATCCTCGCCCGCTATAACAATCTTTTCCAATTTCCTTCACCTTTGAAAGAACTGCCTGGCTTCAATGTCACCCTCTTCGAAATACGTCTTAAGAATTTGGATAAGACGAATTTTGTTGTTATAATTTGCCAGAAATCTTTCTTGGGGAATTTAGCTTACCAAGTTAGATTAAACCATTACTTCAAAGTAAGAGATTGATTGCTCATTGATATAGCATTTGTGACAGGTAGTGTGAATTGTTACTTCTTTTAAGTCCTTCAAAAATCACTGATGATCCTCATTTTGACGTTTTGCACTGCATCTCTGAAGATTTTCTATTCCCTTGTCCTTCACAATCCTTATTTCGCCTTCATTCAAACTGATTTTGCAAATAAAAAAAACATCTTGGTCAGGCGTAATCATTTCTACAAAAAAAATTGTAATACAGAACACACAAATTGATAAAACATACTCTTGCTCGAACTCTGAAATGACCAATACGCGTAAACATCGCATTTGGAGGGAAAAAAAAGGATAGAATGGGGGTGTTTTGCTTATGTTAAAGGGAACAGAGGTTGATTTACCCTCAGCTGCGAAAGACAAATCATTTCCAAGGTCAGGCAGCCGGTGTTTCTCCTTTTTTCCTTCGTTATCCGATGCGCCTTTATGCACTTTGCTGAGGGGTTCAGAAAAGTGTGACTTTCAAGAAGCTGTAACTCGCTTGCTTTTCATGCTACAAAAATGTTGTAGTGACAAAAGTTAAAGGAAATTTAAACTTCTTCAACATTTACATTCGAAATTTTTCTCTAGTTTTAACCATTTTTGAGATATTTTGGAAATACCACAAAAAGTCACAAATTTTTGCGGTTTTTCAGCCCCCAAAGCTTCTCCCGAGGTCTTTCGTGTTGGATAACTTGGTTTTTTCATATTGGCACTAGTATATACAAATTAAAAAAAAAAAATCTTTGACCCCATTTTTTGTAAGGTAAGCCCGTTTTTTTCTACCTATTGACTGGACTATAAGGGAAATATTTCTAAATGACAAACATTTAATAGAGTGGTGTGTCTCAATTTATAATAAAATATAATTATTAAAACTTTTATATTAAGTATCGTTCAAAATTGGTCAAAGTTGATTACCAAATAGCACAATTTATATTTTGAACAATTGGGATCTTTCCCATTTTCCAAAAAAATTGATGTACAAATAAGTTTTAAATGATTTTCAAGAGATGGCCTCACTAGTATTAAATCGAAACGGACAATGCTGCAATTAACTTCATTTTAAAACCTCATCGTTAGGTTTTAATTTTTAACATATGAAATTTTGCTGAAGTGGGAACTACTTAGTTTTGTGTGCTCTAAGTATGTCAACTTTTGTGCCAACAAAACACAATTTGTGGAAAAGTTTTGCTCCCATTTGAAGAAAAGTGCAACTGAAGGCCATCGAATGCTGCAAGAAGCTTACAGGGAACATGCTTCGTCGATTTCCACATGTGAGTTATCGTATACACGTTTTAAAAGTGGTCATTTTAATATCAACAACAAAGACTGGGATGGTGAACCACAAAACCTTGAGGATGAGGAAATGGAGGCTATATTAGACGAAGATTTGTACCAAATGCAAGAACTAGCAAAAACATTAGGAGTGACTCAAAAAGTCATATTCGTTCGCTCAAAAACCCAGGGAAATAAGGCGGGAAATGGGGTTCCGTTTAAATTGAAGGTAAGGGTTGTCGTATACCGCTGTTTCACTTATGGGTAGCTGCTTCAACGGCAAAAAAAAAAAAAAAAGTTTTCGCATCGTATTGTTACTGGTGACGGAAAATGGATCCATTACGATATCGCCAAGGGAAAAAATTATACGGCCCGATCGTAAGCCAAAGTCGAGCATTCACGATGGCAATGTCATTCTCTGTATCTGACGAGACCAATTGATCGTAGTGTATTATG
Source organism: Uloborus diversus (assembly GCF_026930045.1). Classification (NCBI taxonomy): domain Eukaryota; kingdom Metazoa; phylum Arthropoda; class Arachnida; order Araneae; family Uloboridae; genus Uloborus; species Uloborus diversus. The sequence continues at coordinate 44,163,226 of NC_072735.1, forward strand.
GGCTGCTACTACCAGGTGAAACCATCCCAGGACAACTTTACTGAACTCGACTGATGCGTTTAAGCTGACCTCAGTGGAGAAAACGGTCAAAGATAATTTTGCAACATTGTAAGCCCGGGCAATTGTTACGCAGCCGGTCAAAACATATCTTGATACGCTGAAAATGGAAGTCCTACCCCACCCTCCACATAGCACAGACATTGCCCCTTCAGACTACTATTTGTTTTCATCGGTGCCGCATGCTCTCGAGGATCACCGCTTCTGCTCATAAATCCAAAATTATATCGATTCGTGGATCGCATCGAAAAACGCAAGAAAGAGGGAAAAAGGTAGTGGCCAACGATGAACAGTACTTTGAAAAATAAATATGGAACCATTTTTTAACAATAAAGCGTCAAACTTGAAAAAAAAATCCTTTAAAACTTATTTGTACACCAGGTATTTTTTTCTGACAGAGCATGGTTCGAAACATCTGGTAAGAACATTTTCTTAATTTTTACTTATTTTCTCTCATAAATATAATCTTAAACGGCATTCGCCATTGTTTTCATTTTCGCTGCTGACGTCACAAGTGATCAATTTGCAAGGGTTACGTGAATAAAGTTTCAGGTCACTACCAAACTTTGCTAAACGAATTATTTAATTAACAACGCTCGTTACTCTAGTAAATTGCTTACGGCGAAAAAAACTAATAAAAGGCCTGCGTCTAATATAATCTTGCCTGTGAAGAAAACCGCGCACTCCGTCTTAATATTACTCTCATCACTTGTGACGTCGAATGATGAATTATTTCGGTTTAAAAGTCATTATTTAAAAAAAAAAAATATTTAAAAAGTAAATGTTGAGGGAAAAAAAGTAATTTCTGGGCCATAACACATTTTTTTTCTTTGCTTATTCTACCTATTTGAGTGACTAATAGTAGCATTTTTGACTAAAGGAAACAGCCCCATTCACGATACTACAATATTAATAATAATATTATTATTCGAAGTATTTTAAAGCTCTTGCAATGTTTTGAAATTATTTTAACTTTCACATGAAATACTTTTTCTCATGCGTAGTCCATGATTTGTATTTTTAGACTAGACTAACTATGCATCAAATATTAAAATCTGAGAAGATGAAATAAGAACTGTTTAGGTCAAAGAAAGTGTATTTACGTTACAAAAAGCGATTTCATTCTTCTAAGCCATTTATGAAACTTAAAAATATAATTTTTAAAGAAATAAAGTTTTAATGCTTTAATACAGTTTCTTCACTAAAGTCCTTAAATCTCCAGTGAAAGAATACTGTTTAATATTCATCGATACTAATCTGAAAGAAAAATCTGTGGAAAAGATTTTGAATGAGATTAAGTATAAGTAGCCATAGCTATTTGATCCATCGTTGCAGAAGAAAAATCCCTATGTCAATTAGGTTATGGCATCTCTTGATGGAGGAAAAAAAATGAAATGGAGAAAAAGTCATAGAAAGGAAAGATTTTCTGGATCTGATGACGAATGGAACTTTAAATATATGAAGCATGACATTAGGATGAGGCCAGATGTCTTCAGTAATGAGCCAATTTTTGTGGATCCTCACATCGATTGCACTGTTGCCATGGTGATTGAAGTTGCGGAAGCCGAAGGACTATTCTCAAGACTTTTCCCTTTCAAAAGTTTTTCGCCTTAAAATTGATGATTTTTAGTTAGGGAAAAAATGGATGGTATAGTTTCTTTTTGTGTTGTTATGTTTTTCGAATTTTAAATTATATTTTGGAAGTATTTAATTAACTATTCGTTGATAGTTACACGAAGTTTTAGAAAATTAATTAAACTTTTAAAGTGATGAAAATTTAATGCACAATGCGACGTAATTGACTTCAGGTAGAGAAAATATTTTTTTATCTAACTAAAGAAGAAGACGCAATTAAAAGTGAAAATAAAAAGTAGTATACTTTGTATAAACAAAATTTATGATTTGGACCATTGTTGACTTTCACAGAGGAAAGAAGTGCTCAAAGTTTAAAATTTTTTGTGATCACTTTAGTTATTTTGCTTGATATTTTTTTTCTTTTCTTTTTTTTTTCAACTATTTTATTATTTTTAATTTAGTTCATTTTTCCGATCTGAGTGCCATTGCTTTTTCTTTATAAGCTTTCAAAGGGAACTAATCTGTAGGATGATTTTTCCCGAACTAGGGATCATTTTTTTTTCTTCATCCTAAATATACGTAAAAGTTTAAAATCATTAGCTTCAAAGATTTATTGCAACACACGTTAGGGTCTGGAAAACAAAAGATCATTTTTTGTAACTTGTTGCTACAGTAACTTGCATCCTAAATGCGTTACCTTTTGAAGTTCTATAACAATACCCAGTTTTTTATAAGTATTTTTACTTCAATAAAGTATTTATTTCACTTCTACGGTTGACATTTGAAACACTAATATTTCTCAAATTTGAGCACCACGAAAGCAAAGTTATGGTTGCACAACACGGTATTTTAAGACAGCATTCCCTTTGATTCAACGTAGTAAAACGCATAGTATACGAAGATATCTGGGACCGAACCCAATTCGAAAAATTAAAAATTTAGAAAATTGGATTTGTTGCAAAAAATGGCTATTATATAATTCATCTCTGCATGTATGTATGTTAAAAATTGAAGAATAACAACTATTTTTAAAGGAAAATAACTTTTAATTAACTAGATGAAAGGTAGCACTTTTACATGTTCAGGTTACCTTTAAATGTTGCAAATTAAAAGCTAATAATAGAACTGTCCTATGAGACGATGACTTATCCTCTTAATAAGGTTCGCCGTGCGCCTACACCAGATTTGCTAAGGGAAGGACAATAACGTGCATAGAACGAATCATTATTTGGCGAATCCCAGTACGTTTCCGTCCCAGTTTTTTTCTTTCTGAAACTCTGAGAGCAATTCGGATAATCATCGATTCAGACAGCCGGAGTAGGGCTAATTGGAAACCTTCTGTGTTTTATTAGTTATGTTTTTAGATAAAGGAAAATCCGTTAGACAAAGCCAGAAACCAGTTTAGATCATATTCTTAGCTTCTTTAATAGTGTTTTTTCTTTACTTTAATGGAATATATCACAGTTAAGGTATCGTGGAATCTTGTAGCGATGTTTGTGGGTTTTCATGCTATAGCTCCAGGGCCAGAACTGTGAAGGGAATCGATAGTAAGCCTTGCCCGTTAATTTACTGACCAATTTTTCGTGTTTGCTGGTTGTAATGACTTCTCTACCAATCCTAGTGTAGATAGAGTTATAGTTTTTTCTGAAGATTTTCATAGCAAGCTCCTCAATTACTATAATTAATGCTATCATAGCACGGAGGCCCGGGAGCTTTCCAGTATATAACATACAGAGTCTGTTGTTGAGAAAAAGCTTCTTCCTCAGTTAGCTTAACGTAGTGTACATAGCTCAAATAACCATGGATTTCTATTCATAAGGGGCATTATTTGCACATATAGACCATCAGATCCATCGTACCAATCATTTATCTGACTTAGGTTGCAACAACATGCGGGAAAGCCTAGCTACCAAAAGATGGCTCTTGGTCGCACCTTATTTTAGAACCGTCCATTTTCTTGGAGGTTAGGTTCTAAAAAAATCCGTTTAACTCTTACTCCTTAGAATTTTTTCTTGGGTTGAAATATTCTACCAGCATTCAAAAGAGGAATACTAGCATACTACAACAAGATCTTTATCCTAATCAGGACTGTTTTAGTAACTATGGAAAACTTTACTGATGCTTCCAACCCATGTTTTAATAACATTGGTTTGCAGCAGTTCCTTCTGACCACCTCAGAAAAAGTTGAAGAATCTTAAAAGAAATGCTTTATCTTTTTTGACATACAAACGTATTTTAAGTTTTTTATGTTTTTAAAAGCAGTGATAATAATGTACAAATTTTCAATGAACAGGAGTAGAACAATGGCAATGTTTTTCAAATTAGTAAACCCACCAATAAAATTTCCCTTAAAAAATTTTGCATGAAGTAGCGAAGTAAAACATACCTATATGTACACTTATATACTCATGAATATAAAACTAAAATATATTTTTGTTCTATTTTTAGCAGCATATTTCATAACTATAAAATGTTATATTTCCTAAAGAATGAACGTAGACTATTCCTTCAATTTAATTTGACGTCACAACTTCCCTAGTGTAATGAAAATTCACATTTATGACACGCAGCAAGTTTTGGTTTCTTTGCTAAAAGCGTTGCTTCCATTAATTTTCCATTTCAAAATAGCAATAAAAATATTTTTAGAAAAATAAATGCTTGAAATACAGTGGATTTTTACAAAGCAAGTAGTTTCTAAATGCAAATTGAAATCCATTACTTCTTCCGTATTCTGAACGATAAATGATAAATGACTTCCTCTGCTGTGTTCGAAATACAATCAAAAGTTTTCTTCGAACGAATTGAAAGAAAATCAGCACAAAAGCAGCAACCAATTTAAAAATTCAGACAAAAAGCACAAACATGGTATCGGGAATAAAACACACGTTTGAAAGAAACATTATGGTTCGGCTCCTGTATAAATCCCTCGTTTCGTTTCAGACGCAGTTAAATATTCGCAGCTTTACGCATTTCTAAAAATTTGTGAAAAATTAAATTAATGGAAAAGCAAAACCAAAGGAATGCGATTAAGTTTAAAACTTAAAGTTTTTTTATCGATCTAGGTTCTGAAAGGAAACAAAGATTTTTAAAAAAATCTAATGGCAAAAACATTAACCGTGCACGTCGTTGTGTTTTTACTTCCTTTTACAAAAAAGGAAGCATTGTATTCGCGAAAAAATTTTCACTCAAAAATTGGTCTTACTTTCCATTTTTCTCACCCTCGAATGAATGTTGTTGTTTTTTACGAACCGATCACACGTGGATGTATGCCTAGAAATGTACAGACACCCGAAATATCCATTTTGACGACCCCTGAGTTAATTACAACAAATTTTCTCGTGACGTCCGTATGTGCGTATGTATATGCGTATGTGTATGTATCTTGCATAACTCATAAACGGTATGTCCTCGAACGTTAAATTAGGTACGTAGACTCCAAGTGTAGTCTAGTTCTGCACCTTCCCTTTTGGTTGCATTCGGATGTTCCTAAGGGGGTCTTTTGCCCCTTTTTTTTGGGGGGGGGGAATCATTGTTAATTTCGGTGTAAACTCAAGTTGTGTTATAATTTGTCGGGCACTGGGTGATATATTGCCAGTCTTTTGGTCGTCAAGTTTTGTCGCCTGGCGATTTTATTTATTTATTTTTAGTTTTTCAATTTGGTTTCACTTTTTTCACTGTTGGTGATATTTAGAGAGTAAGCAATTGAATCACATTAAAATTGCCAATAATTGGGAAATGACATTAAATTGGAGTAAAATGAAGTCTTGTGATGCACACATCAGCTCGTTATTCAAGTAAATATGTAGAAAATCGTGCAAGAGTGCTGCGATATCTCTTCACTCTCTGACACACACAAAAACAAACATACATACACTTTAACTATAGTTCTATATTGTACCTACATGTATACATATTTCTGCCGCATGCGGGTCTCGAACTTAGTGTATGCTATGCGATCTGGTAGCGGAAATGGTACGAAACGATATTATTAGAATAGATTTCGCAGAGGAAAATTTTCCAGCAACTTTTTCGTGGAAAACATCTGGACAAGAACATCAATTCAAAACTGATTTTCTTTTTTAACGAGTGAGATGTATTAAACGCTGACATTTTTGTATGGAAAAGTTGCCTTTACCGTTTGCAGCTGATTTGAAAATAAGGTGTTTTTGGTCACCCTTTGTTACTAATGACTATCGTTTTGGTTGAAGCGAATACCAACTGATAGTAACCTCTAACAGTAAATGCGTCTTTCAAAATTCATATATGCATCAATATTAAGGATATCATCTTTCAACACAACAATGTCTCAATCAATGCCAGAAAAATATTTTTTGACTCACAATTGGTCAGCTTGTTCTCCATATTGAATACTTTTCGAGAATGCGTAGTGAATTTTAGTTAGCAAATTATATATTAACTGCAGTCCATTTTTCACCAAAAATGGAAAACTATAAAAAGCTGGGTGAGATATTGACAAAGTTACTTCGATAAATCTTAGTCAAAGCCCTTCATTCAGAAATGTCATCATTCAACGTGAAGGACTTTGTAATTATTAGCTTTTTCGCAAAAGCAATATGCAATGTAAGAAAATTCGAAATGTTGTTTATTATTAAAAACAGCGTTACGGGATTCCACGGATTTCCACTAGTTTATGCTTAGAACATCCATCTTTCCAACCAACACATTTGCTGAACTTAGTAATTGCGTGAGTCTATTTACATTGCGTGTTAACATTTCTGCTTCTTGCTTTAGAACTTATTTCAATTCTGTCTTAAGGTTTTTAAAATCTGCTAAGAGCTGAAGGCAAAAACATCCGAAATAAGATAAGTTTATCTTCCTATTGGTAGCTAAAAAAACAATACAAAATATTACAAAGAAAGGTCTATGCAAGCATATAATGCTCCAATAACTAGAATGAAGATGAATTGGCAGAACTAATCAGGAGTGCCCACAGGGGGAGGGGGATTATGACGCAAGTTGCACCATCAAAATTTAGGGGGGATGGGTTTTTACTTTTTTAAAAATTTATTTACTTAAATTTATTTATTAATTTATTTTTAATTTAAATTATTTACTTTATTTTGTTTATATTTTATTTCATTTATTTATTTAGTTTGTGTGTGTGTATGTCATTGGCGAAGCACAGAACTTTTCTAATAGAATAATAATAATAATTAAAAACAAATAATTAAATAAAAAATACTTAAAAATATAAATTTAAAAATATTAAAAAAAATAAGTTTAAAAAAAGAGATAAAAAATAAAAAAGGGAAAAAGGGTTGAGAATTTTTTTTTTGGAGGGGGGGGGATTTGCGCCATTGAACTGGGGGGGGGATGGGCACCCCATGGAAGTAATGCTCTTTTTTCCTCATGATTAAATGTGTTCATTTACTGGGATGCTGTACTGAAATGTTTTAGCTATTAGTGGGAAAATATACTCAGGATCTCCCTGAAGTATTTTTCATTCAGATCAGTTGCGGATGTTTCAGGTTGACGAGTTACAAACAAGGGCAAAATTACAGTGTATCTTTGTTAGAGTTTTGCTCGTATTGAACTCTGTTCAAAGACTAGCTTGCAATTATTCTTTAGCTCTGGCTATGGCTTTCTAAATTACTACGAAACATTTCTGGTTTATCATGGATATACCCTGCGATAACTATATGCATAGTCATATTTCTTTTTGGCAAGCCCCTGAGTAATTCCAGTTGGTAAATTCACTGCCCATTTTCTTTCAAAAATATTTCAAGGTTGTTTTTGTTTTATTATTATTTTATTTGTATATATGTGTATTAGGTATTTATCAGAAGTGTCTAAACTGGGTCAAACCTCACCACTTTAAAAAGGTTTGAGCTGAAAATTAAAAAAAAAAAATGCAAAAGAAATATGCTGAATTAATTACATGTCTAATGAAATAGTATTAAAAATATATTGCAATAATTACAACTGAAGAAATATCATAAATTGTTAAACGAATTTAATTTGAGTCAGTAGAGATTATGACTGCTGAAAGCGTTCCAAAAAAGTTTATTTTCAAAGAAATTATTTTGTGTGCCTTTATTAATCAATTTATGAAGAAGCTTAGTGACATCTCTTGTGAACTCTGTTGCAATAAAGTCAATTTACCTTGATTGAGCAACTAGTACAGTGCAAGAAACTTCATTTGGTCGAAAAATTCTCAACATTTCTCCTTTATTGATGATTAAATATTGGTTTGGAAGTCTTTAAAATCACAAACTATACGTTACATGAGACATGTTTTTGTTTTGCTTCCTTCTTATTTTTTTTTTTTTTTGTTCAGAATCACTATCTGAAGAAAGTGTTATTTTTTTCGTTAATTGGTCTTTTTCTTAACGTTTAAAGGGTGTTTTTATTATTTTATTTTTTTATATTTTTCATAATGCATATCTTTTTGATTTTAGCTTTGACAGAATTATGGGTCACAATCCTTGATTAGTCACGTTTTACATCAGCTTTGACGTTTTTAGGTCTTTAGTCTTTATTTTCTGTATTTTTTTGTTAGTAAGGTGTTAAGGTTGTATAAAAAAAAAACGCTCAAAATAATAGGGGAATGTAAAGATGAGTTGAATATCATAATAAGTTTACTAACACATTTGGAAATTAAATTTCAGTTGTGTTTCGCTTGCTTGGAATAATGCATTAACAGGAGTTGCTTAAAATTAATACTCACATTGTGCCTATTATCTTAGGTTTACAATTTGAAAACAAATATTTTCTTCATTTAAATTAGATCGATTTTATTTTAAAACTAAATAATTGATGAAAATAGTTTAAAAGTTGTAACTAAATCTACTGAAACTAAATGGACGGTTTTACATTGAAAAACCGCCTAGTATCGATGCGGGACAAATCTCCTTAGAAAAGCTAATTTAACAAAAACTTTAAGAAACATAATAAAACAAAAAGTGAAATTAAAAATTAAAAAAAAACGCAGTCTTTTAGCATATTAATATGAGTAAGCAAATTATTCAATCAACCTCTGGATATGTTAATGACAAATAGTGCAGAAGAGAAAACACTTGTAACAAATTATTTTTCACTTTCTGATCTGAAAAAGAGATCGCACGAGATTACTTCTTTTTTATACTTAAAAACTAGCGATCCGTCTCGACCTTGTTCGGGTTAAAAAAAAAAAAAGGTATCTATCATTAAGAAATGATATGCTGTAACTTTAATATTTAAAGTTAAATATTAAGCAACATTTTTTGTTTTGTTTTTCTGGGATTTTAAACAAATTGAGTTGCCTCAGCTCCTGATCAAGAGAGACCAACGTATTCTTCCCACTGAACAATACAATATTCCTGTATGCACTGTTGTGTTACGCACCGTAAAGTTATACGTTAGAACTTCAGATCTGCTGATGGTGATGGCATAAGAAATTTTCATTCGAAATTGTAATCATTTAAGTTATAAAAGCAAATGTGCAGGGACCACGGGGTTTCAAGGAATGTGAGCAAACTCTACTATTGATGCTGTAAGAACAATACTCAAAATCATATGATTCCTTTTTGATTTTAATTGGAGTCCAATTCCATTGCATAGATTAGGAAAATTAAAGTTGCGCAATAAAATTATTAGGATAAAAATAAAAGACTTTAGTTTACATCGTTTGACATTCAACGACAATCTTAGTTTTTTTTGCTGACGCTCTCGTTGCAATATGTCGTTTCAGGTATCGTTTTTAAATGTTTACCAAAGAGCAAAAGTATCTATGGAGTTGACATAAACGTTAAAATAGTTGTAAACTCTGAATTTAGGAGTGCAGTCAGAAAGCTTTATGCATCAAATAAGGTTTGTTTCCAAGGTTTGGTGTCCTCTGTAAAACTGAGTTCTATACATGCTGCTTGATAGGTTAGCGGGACCGTTAACTGGCAAAACACTTTGAATATATGTTGTACCTTGAAACTGTTCTAAGTGAATTCTTATGTGACAAAATTACAATTGCGTAGTAGAATGAGTATTGTATATTATACTAAGAGGTGAGTCTTTTTCAACCCCGGGAAGAATTTAAAAATTATTTTACTCGTTTTCTTCGGAAAACTTGATTTTTTTTTCTTTTGATTGTTTCTTTCTTATACTTTCTAATAATATATTTGTTAGCTCTATAATTTAATAATATCGTTTTAAATGCTTAAATACGGTCATCATGAAGAAAATTTTTCCAAATAATTTCCATCTATTTTTTCCTCTTTGTCAATTTTTTTCCTATCAGATGTTCTTCGTTAGTCATTGTTTTAATTCTTAACTTAAAATATACGGTACTTATGTGTAGTTACTCTGTGAGTTGAAAGTTTTCTAAACTATTAAGTGATTTTCTTAGCAGATGTTTTTCATTTTGATTTTAGTATGATTTAAAACCCTTATAGGTAAGCCCGAAGTGCACGCAAAAATACAGCTTTTAAAAACACGGACTTTTATCGTCCATCGACATTACTTGAATTCAAAAACTAATTTTCCCGAAGCGAATCTCATTAATAATTTGTTTCAGTAAATTTTGGAGCATAAACATTCGGCTCCTGTAAATGATTTGCAAAGTCCAAGGCAAATATAATGCTACACATTATCCTCTGCAGCCTTAAATGCATGCAAAGATTTTGTTTTCTCTCATGTGTTTCCACCTCTCAACATTCAGCTCGAAGAGAACCTTCAGCTAATGTGTTATTAAAAATGCATTACAATTGGTATTTGTATTTACGTTTATAAGAGAAAAATAGCGTGAAACATAAACTGGTAGCGAAGACGAACCATTGGTTTTAAAAATTAGTATAAATATATTTATGCATAACTTATAGCCTTTGTCACTCAGTAAGAATGCACCTTTCATGTGGTGAAAGAATTTTTTAAACAGTAACAATGGCTGCGGAGATTACCTCGAACATATAAATATACAAGAATCTGTTCTCTCTCTTCATAATATTAGTATAGATGGGCAAAATATAGAAATAATTTTTGGTTCTACTTGATACCATGCTGTCACTTTGCGTTTATCAGTTAAATAATTGTTCAAATAGGCAATACAGAGGGTGAGTTAAACCTCCGGTGTATTCAAACTTTACTAGTCCCCTATACAATATATAGTAATCGTTTTACTGAGTATGAATATAGAATCATTCAAAACAAACATTCACTTATTTATTGTGATTTTGATATATCTTAACTCCTGCAACACTCTACTTCACCTTTAGTTAGGTTATTTATTTATTTATTTATTCCTCTACTTGGGGGCCCCCTGCTCGGTAACGCTCACCAACCCCCCAAGATTGTTTCGCAATCTTATTTGATTCTCAAAGATTTAAATCGTCAATTAGAAAGAAACAGATTAAAAAACGCATTATGGATATAAAAGCACCTCTATAAAGCATATAAACGCCCCCTTTGGATATAAAAGCACCCCTTACCCGAGTTTCAAAATAACTTGCACCAACTTGCAGAGTCGTAAGGGCTAAGGGGCTAATAAGCATTGAAAAACTGCAGTTTTGTACGTTTAAAAAGTCGTTTTCATATTCGTGGTCTCTAGTAACATATTTTGCTGTTGAGCCTAAGATTTTCCGTTAAAATCGAAACCCTTAAAATTTATGAATAAGAAAGAAGAATTATGCGAATCGAAAAGACGTAACACTATTTCAACGCCAAAATATAACATCAATAATTTTAATGAAGATGAGATTATGCGAACCTGATTTTTAATAGCTTGTAACTTTTTTTCCTTTGGGGATAGAAGCTCAGTTTTTCGACAGTAAGTCGAGTTAGATATGGAGTAAAAAAACCGCTCTTTCCAGTGGTGTCAAAAAGAAAACAGTGAGACTATTCCTTCGGTTTTTACTGATAGATTTAATAAAGAAAGTAGTGCCTACATTTTAACTAAGACTAAAAAAGTTCGAGCTAAAAACGCAAATAAATCCCGCCGTATTTAAGTTATAGCATTGAAACAAGTTGCGCAGAACGCGGAAAATTTTACCTTTTCCAACGATTTGTAATATTAATATGTGAAGTAATTCTTCTTCCCTTTAGTAGGCAATAATAGGCAATTTATAGGCAATAATTAAGGCGAAATTTGAGCTTAAAAAATTAATTACAAAAAAGCTAATTCTATTTCAAAATATAAAACCCCAGTGCACATCCCCGGGGCTCGAAGTAATTTTGTACAACATTTTAGGGCTGTAGGTGCTATGGGGTCTCCTGGACGCATTCCCGCCACAGACTTCCTTCCAGAGTTTCTTTGAAACCTTACTTTTATTTACTATAAAGAGATTAAAACATACAAACTCCTTCATTTCGGTTACTATACAAATCAATCTCAGTTAAAACTACACACTTGGTCGGAAATATTATGTCTCACAAACTTAAGGTACCGCAAGGGGGTTTCTATTTGGTTTCAAACATGCTTTTTTTTTTGAATTTTAAAAGGCATTAGCCAGTACCTTATTTGTTGTTAGTGGACTTTTGACTAAAACATCTTAAGCAGTGGAATACTTACATCCCAATCTAATTGTATGTAGCTTACAGCAATGACATATATTGCTTTCCTCGCTTTTTTTGCCCGTAACTATAAACATAACTCTTAACATAAAACTTTAAAACTAATGATGCAGCAACTACTATACGAAACTGTATGTGTAATATACATTTATGGAGAATATAATATTTATTCTGAATCATATACAACTGTCTCAAGAGTCAAATATTTTTCCATTATTTCCTAAAATGCGCTTCAGTGTACTTCACTTATGTGCTGGGTATATTTCCCAAGTGTAAATACATCACCGGCAAATTCTCGGAGAAAAGAACGAGAAAAAGGAAAGGCAAGGAAAACAACATACTATAAAATCTTAAGAAGACGGTTTGTTTTGATCATAATGGAAGGGATACATATAGCGTTTATCTTTTTCTTTCGGTCAGGACCGAAATTTTCTTAGATTTTTTTTCCCCAAAGGGTGGCAGAAAACATTTTCCTATTTACTGACTCCAGCATAAGGGGTAGGTGGCGATGGGAAAATATAAGCTTTGCACGCAACAGAATTTACTTCCCTCTTTTATTCTTGGTGGGAAAGCAGGAGTTTCAGAACAGGTGGAAGACATTCTGGTGGCTCTGTGCCATTAATCTAAGCTCCAGACGTCACAGAAGCGTGTTTTTCCTACCATTCCATTCTTTTCGTTTTTCGCATCTATTTGTTCTAAGCTTACGATTCTTATGTCACGGATTCCTTAGGGCCAAAGATTTGCCGAGTTTCAGTTCTACTTAAGTTTGCACAGCATTTGCGTCATACAATCAGCGGTTTTATGCAGCCTCTTGTTTCATTGCGTGGTTCATAACTATATATCAAGTAAGTAATGATATGCTTTTAGTTGTATTCAAAGTTAAATATCATGATACTTCTTCCACATTGCTGCGAAGAAGAAAAGCTGCAAATTAGGTCTATTTTTTATATTTATAAAGCAAACATGAAAATATTTTTTCTGAATACGCTAGTGATTTTACACAGCTATCAAAAGTCTAGCGCGAAGTAAAAATTCTTTAGTTAAATCATATCCGAATAAGCACGTTCTAGAATTTCTTCCAAATGATTTCTACTTATCTTTGCTTTACACTATCATCATGATGTTACTGTACAAAGAAAAAAAATCTTAACAAAGATCCATATTTCTTTCTGCGAATTTATGACGTATTAAGGACATTTTATGGAAAAATGTTAAAACATGTTTTACATAAAGTAAGCATAGGAACTCTCTAAAAAAAACCAATTAAATACCTAAAAACTCTTCAATTCAGCTAAAATAAACATATATATAGTCTTGAAATGCATTCAATATACATTTTTAATTTTTCAAAACAGCATGAAGCACTGTTACTTGATCATTATTCTACTCATTTTTTACCACCTCTCCTCATCGTCACTGGAATTAAACAGTGACTTACAGTATGATTTCGTTTTCGAAAGGATATTTCATTTTAAAAAAAAAACTTTTTTTTTTCAATAAAATCCATTCTAAATAAATGAAAATAAAATTAACAAACTTTAAATCATAGTACAAAAAATATATTTAATAAAATATTAAAGGGCATATCATTTTTGTAATTCCACATTTTTTGACTTCCATAATACAAAAGAGAAAAAAGAGAAAAACTTTCATAAATATATATGTACAAATATTTGTATTATTTAGATTAACTTACAAAGAAAAACTAATCTTTAAAATGATGTTTCGAACTTATGGCTTTATTATTTTTTTTTATTAGGAAATCGTGCTGACATTTTTTTTGCTCGAATTCTGAAAAATCTTTCTATTTTATGTTTGAAAACTGTCTTTAAATTCAACTGTTTTTTTTTTTTACAATGTATTAACTTAGTAAATATTAAAATGCTACAGCAGGTATGCAGCAATGCGATTAAAAAAAAAGCAGTTTCGAACTCAAAAAGCTGAAAAAGGTTAAGCTGTCTGTTTACACAGAGTGAAGGAGAACTTAGAGAAGCTTTGTTCCACACTGAGGGATGGAGAAAAAATAATCAATCGATCAATAGGAACAAACCTCTGTTTTCGGAATCGAATGTCAACGTTCGGGGACATACTGACATTTTCTCTGAAAATGCTCTTTTTGTGAAGAGAGTTTAATGGATTTGTTCCTTTCTTTTTTTCCGTCTTTTCAGCTTTTAGTTTCTTTGGAAACGTGATTTGTATTTCAATTGTTTTTAAAATGTACTTTTCTTTAATTCTTTTGTTTTTCAATTTGGAATTGCTAAAATTCCAGAAATTGTTTTTAGAATAGTTCATCAGATTAAATATACGAGATAAGTCAGTTATCTTGAAAAAATAAATGTGTGTGTTTGTGTGTATGCATGTGTCTTCCGGGAAAGCGGTAAAGCTTAGAAACATAAAATGCGTACGGCAGTTGTACATAGTAATGTGGAATCCCTCCTCCTTTTATTTTCAACATTATGCTAGTTATATTGTAGTCGTTAGCATCGGTCAAAAGTACTACTTTTAATCACGGAAAATGATAGAAAAAGCAAAAAAAAAAAAAAACTTTTATATTCACAACAGTTATTTTTTATTTATTTATTTATTTTTTAAATGACCGATTTTGGCAAGGCCTTTACGACTTCACAGAGATGTACTTTGTCACGCTACTCCATTACTGAGCTAAATATCTACGCTTTGATGTCAACCGCGTTGCCAAGACATTATAATTTGCGCTGTGCGCAAACGGCATCAGTGGATAGCATTTCATTACGTTTGATGTCATGTGCAGAAGCGTAAAAAATGATTTTCAATCTGCTCCCCGATTAAAATATTTTTTTAAACATATTAAACTTCGTTACATTATTTAAAAAATGTTTAAATCCTATGTTTTTAAGTATACCTTTTCAGAAAAAAAAACACTTTTAAAATTTTGGAAAGTACACTGTTGAAGTTTTACGTTGAAGTCTTAACAGTCACAAACAACGGTAAATTACTATTCATGTTTTAACACAGCTGTCCTCCGCACCACGTTGTCTTATATTTTTTGTGGCAAACATCTCCGAGTCCCCGAAACACCTCAAAACAGTTGCGCAAAAATGGGATTGCTTCAAAAATTTAAAAAAGTAATTTTTTTTTCTGAAAAAGTATGCTTAAAAACATAGGATTTGACCATTTTTTAAATGATTTGACTAAGATTAATATTTAAAAAAAAAATACTTAAATCGGTGGGATTTCATTGCTTACGCTTCTGCCGATGACATCACAAATAATGAAATGCCATTCACTGTTGCCATTCGCAGAGAATAATATTTAATTCGCATCTTTACTCACGTGTACTGGCATGCGTAGTAGCATGCGTAGAGCGCAATATTTCATTCGATTCTTGATTATAATGACATGTAAACGCGGTAGTTATTTTGTTTTGCTCATTCTATCAATTTTAGTGACTAAATGTTGCACTTTTGACTGAAGGAAAATACCTCATTGCATTGAATGCAATGTGTTGCAACATGGATTGTGTTTTGCCGATGTTTATGGGTTTTAAGATTTTGAAGTAACTGTATAATCATTCAACTTTAACACGCTTGGGAAATGAAAATAAGCACTTAGAAACAAATACTTCCGGATCACTCGGCAGATAATGCATTTGTTGCGCAATTAACAATCCTATTTCTGATAAGTTAAATAGAAAAAAAAGTTGTTCAAAAGTTGTTCCTTATAGGGTTAGATGTGACCCTATAATGTTTTTTGAGACTTTATATGCATTTGTTACCCGAAAGATCCCAAAAAATGTTGCGTATCAAGTTTATTTTTGTAAATCGTGAAATTTAATTTTACTAACTATTTAAGTTTTCTGCATCTGTAACTTACATTTATCCGCAAACGATGTAATGACGAAATGTCCTTCAAGAAATCTTACAGAATTTGTTCCTATTGCAATTGTTTTCTGTTTTTTTTTTTAAAATAATTATATCAAAATCGAAATTTAGAATTTACGTTCGGTTATGTAAACATCTGATATAGTAACCCTGTTTATTCAATGTGTTTTATCATTATTACTTAAAAAAAGAAAAAAAAAGATTGCATTGCAATCTTCCTCATAAAAATTCCAGAAAAGTTGAACGTAATTAAAAAATGCTAAAAAATGTCGTACTATGCTACATTTACCATTTCATAAAATTACTCGCAGTATTTTTAAATAAAAAAAATATTTTATGACAAAATTTTCAGTTTTAGGTGTTCAAATAATATTTTTAAAACAATTTTATTTCTTAATCAATTAAGTTGCACAATTATGTGGTTAACAATAGATATTTGTAATTAAAAAAAAAAGACTAGGTTAGTTCTGGCGACTTCCGAGAAAATGTAAGCGGAGTGCCAATGGATGTTTTTGGTGTATATTAGCGTGTAGATGCTCTAGTAGGTAGCTTACGGTGATAAATCACTGTTTTTTATTCGGAAAAAAATGTAACAAATCGATGCATTTCAGAGTTAAAAATAATAGTCTGCCTGAAATAAAAAAAATAACGATCATGTGATTGCAAACAAAAGCAACAACTTCATATCTCAGAATCCACCCCAAACAATTGCTTGCTTGACCATGGTGTTCCTTGCGCAGTGCACTCTAATCAGTTAGCGCTTTTACCTAGTGAGGAATCACGGTACTATGTCAGCCAGGACAGTCTCTCCACCTGCCAGAGTGAGTAGTAGGTTGATACTCCAGCTTTTATATGGGCAGTGATTCTTTTGTGATTTGTGCAAACAAAAGTAAATAATTCCAGTGTTACTTAAATGAAATTTTACTTTTAAAGACTAGTCTTACCCAACTGATTGGCCATTAAATCTATTGCCTATCTCTCGGTAAGTGCATTCAACATTTAGTATTTACTTTTTACGTAGCTGTTAGGTTAGGGTAGCCACTTTTGTATAAACATGCACCCTCGTGTACCTTGAAGCCAAGCTTCATCTTGTACCTTGAACCACTGGATCAAGGTACAATAGGTACAATAGGATGTAATGATTGTTTTATTATTATTATTATTGTTATTATTTTATTTTTAGGTAGGATTTCATCATGCCTCAATGTAAAACTGGATTCAAGACGGATCCAGTAGATGTTGAGGCATTACAAAATGCTATTAAGGAAGTAAGAAGTAATGATCCTGACAAAAAAATGACTTTTAGAGAGGCGAAAAAAGTATTCAATGTGAGCGGGGTCAACCATTGCTAGGCATTTAAGAAAGTTGAATGAAAGTGGGTCCAATAAACTTGAATCCAACGTAAGTTATGCAGTTAGGCAATTGCAACAGGTCTGACTCAAGGTACACGAGCATCATGTACCATGGACAACTTACATAAAACTTGTGAAAAATATACAAAAAATGGAAAAATATTTTTTTGTAATCCGAAATATTTTTTTACTTATGCAAAAAGGCTTAAAGTTAAGTTTTAATAACAAAAAACCATAAAAATCACACATTCTTTTTTTGAAAACCAACAAGTTTTAAAAGTGGTTCGAGGTGCAACAATCTCCCCTACTTAGCGGAAGAAATATAAAATAATCCTTGAGCTATTGCATTAGTTTAATTAATGTGTGCAAAATTATATTGATTATATAGTATTTTTTATCATTTTCACGTTATGTCTTTAGTTTTAATTTTCAAAGAGGAAATCGATTCAAAAAATGGAGTTTAAAAATGCCTTCGTTTTGATTAGCTGAATTTTAACAAATTGTAATCGTCTCAAATAAATATTAAACAAAGCTATTGTAAATATTAATTACCTCGAAGATAAATGTTATGTCAAGTACCCCGTGTTCAACAATCAAGCTTGGAAAAAAAAAAAAAAACAGAAAAATTTTGCGGCAGACTGCGGAAAAAAAAACAAAAAGGAAACATTTTAAATTTCCCAATTACAGGAAAAGCCTTTAAAACAAAAGATAGAACTTTAGTTGCTCATACTCGAGAAAAAAATGGCAACAGGTTTTTCGTCTTAATGATTTTCTTCACGATACATATTTTAATAAAAGCACTGTTGTGAAAAGTTGAGATAAAGCATTGAATACTAGTTTGAATGGGGTAAAGCCTTCGAAAAATAAAAATTTTATGTCAAAATCTAAGTGCCATAATTAATAGTTTTTAATTGATATCTCATATAATTATAATCGGAGAATTGTGTTAAACAGCAAAACATAAAGACGGGAAGAGTACGAATCCATCGATATCTGGTTCTATGGTTAGTTCACTGTCGTTCGGGAGAAGTAACTTCGACATACGTACATAGGTACATACGCTCAGTTTTTTAATTATATAAGATAGTAAAAGTTAATAGCGGTTAAAGTAGTCATTGTTGCTTGCGACGTGAGTTAAATATTAAATATATTTATTCTTTGTAGCTAATGCCTGAGTTGGAATTTAGGCAGGTAAAATGAATAAATAGACTGAAAATTTTATTGCGTAGTACTTTTCAAGCACTAAAATAAATATTTATGTTCCATTCAGAATGCTTTTCCTGACTAAGTCATGGATCATGTCATCAGATTCTGTTAAATTCAACAGACCTTCAATCGATGAGAGGAATAATAGTTTTTTCCTTCCATGCCGAGTTTTGAGAGCTTTTCATACATTTTTCTTCCGCTTCTATTCTCTGAAAAATCTGTCATACTCGAGGATCGAAGTGCTTTCTTTTTGTTGACGAAGACTGATAGAGATATTCGCCACTCACACTGAGCAACCAACATTGCATCACCCCAGATTAGATTTTCTTGAAGATTTTTCTCTCAGATAGATGCGGCACATTCTTTTCTATTTTCCAGGTGTGTGATGCTTGTCTGCCGTGTATTGATAAGAAACTGACATGCAGGCTTGAAATCTCGTATGTATGTAATATAGATAAATGATATATGATAGACAAAGATGTCCGCATGGAAGAAAAAATGTACTCATAAACTTTGGTCATATATCTTCAACGATGATCAAAAATAAATTAGTTAAAGAAAATTTAAAAAAACTTTAAAATAGTTCAAATGGTTGGTGTTAAAATTAGAAATCGTAAGTTCCTAGGGAAACGATGTTAACAATGATACTTTACTTAATTGACAGGCTTATGAACGTCTTCGATTTGTTTAAAAACTGTACAAAATTATTTTTTTCTTGAGGTTGTTTTTGTCTTTAATAAAGTAAAATATGTTTTATAATAAGGTCATAGTTATCACGTTTCTTTAATGATTTTGCAACAATAATATTGTTAAAAAAATGTACCCATTGACGGAAGACTTTTTTTTTTTTTTGAAGATTGGTTAGTAATGATTCTCACATATATTGATACCAGACTTATAAAACTGGCAATAAGGTCAAAATATAAGAGCATAGGCGGATTTAAAGGGAGGGGGGCGATGCCTCTCTCTTGGGAACATTTTATACATAGTAACAAAACACCTTCCAAAATCTTAAAAGAAAAAAACATGATTTTTCATTCGATTTGTGAATAGTTCAGAAGTGAATATGAAGAGAATAGCGAATGTCCTTTTCTAATGCGGGAGGGGGGGGGGGCGTATACTCTATTACAAGTATCACAACCGTCATTGGGTAGCTGAAAATGAGTTGAAAACAACTGTTTTAAACTGAAAACGATTATGGCAAGTATATTGGAAAGGGTTCAAAGAAGGCTAAATATACTAGTAAGAGAACTTTCAGATTTACATTATGATACCATACTTAATAGGCTTAATCTTTATTGCCCGGAGTAAAGAGAGTCAGAGGAGACATGATTCAGTTGTTTAAATTTATCAAAATGCAAGATGTTAATGGATTAAATTTTTTCACGGAAATCAGGACGAGAAGTCATTGTTTTAAGCTTTTAAATCTCAGGCTAACCTGGAAATTAGAAAAAATTACACTTTTGGTAGGGTCGTGGGTACTTTGAACAGATTACCGAAAGAGGTGGTAATGAACAAGGGGGTGGACAGTTTTCAAGAGATCCATTGATCTTCATTGAGGACTAATAAATTGACTAGATCCAGCCTAGCTGGGCCCAGAGCCTATTGCTGGGAGCGACACCGAAAGAAATTTTGTGAAAAGCATTAGTACCCCAAGGTGTGGTAAAACAAAACTTGTCCCTATCCTCTTCTGATATACCAGTTTGATGATATGCAGCGTGTAAGTCCAAAGTTGAAAGATACTTGTCTCCTGACAACAAGTTGATCAAATAATGGATCTTCGGAAGCGAATAAGATGAATGAATAATTATGGCATTTAAATGTCTTAAATCCAGGGTAAGTTTGTACTTCTGTACACCAGATCCATCATTTGTTTCCTTTACAAGAAAACAGGCCCATATATATATATATATATATATATATATATATTATATATATATATATATATATATATATATATATATATATATATATATATATATATATATATATATATATATATATATATATATATATATATATATATATATATATATAATAGTCTTCATATTCAGTTTTCTTGTGAGAAAGAACAGGATAATTGCATTTCATTTCTTGATGTACTTGTTTCTCGTACTGAAATTGGTTTTGAAACTACTGTTTATCGCAAACCTTTTGCTGTTTCTTTACCTCATCATAGATTATCGTCTCATCCTCCAAATCAAAAATATTCTGCTTTCAATTCTTTTGTTTATCGCGCAATTAATATTTGTTCCTCGTCGGAACTTCTTAAAGTGGAACTTAATTATCTTAAAGCTGTGGCAATTGATAGAGACTATCCGCCAACTTTGATTGATTCCATTTATAAATAACTTTCAAATAAATCCCAAACTAATGTTCTTAACCGAACCTTCATCAGAAAGAATTTGGTTGCTTTGCCATTCTTTCCATCTGTAAGCTATCAGGTTGCTAAGATTCTACGTTTCCAATTCCAGGTGGTGTTCTCTCCTATTAATAAACTTTCATTCTCTTCTCTTAAAGATCCTACTCACCCTCTTAATTGTTGTGGAATTTATAGAATAAATTGTAGTTGTAAACTTGCCTATATTGGACAGACTCGGCGTGCTTTAAAAATTCGCTTGAAAGAGCATCTTAATTATGTGAAAAAACAACAATTAAATAAGTCTAGTATTGCTCAACATTGTTGGGATACAAATCACTCTTTTGATTTTAACTCTTATCAGATTATCGAAAAATGCCCCAATTCATCAGATCTTGACTTTTGGGAATCCTTTCATATTTTGAGGAACATTTTTAACTTAGTTAACGATCGTAGTGCAGTTCCATATTTTTCCAACATTTGGCTCCCATATCTTTAATACTGTCCTTTCCTCATTCCCCCCCTTTTTTCCCATTAATTTTTATCTATCTTCCTTTGTTTATTTTTACCTTTTTGTCTTGTTGACATCCCCCCCCCCAATTTTCTTCTATTTATTTATTTTTTTCCTTTTTTCGAATATTTTTTGTTTCTGTTTATTTTATTTCATGGTTTTCCATTCAGCTTTTCCTTTCTTGCGGTTCACGGTTATTGACAATTTCTTTTCTTTTTGTTTAAGCTTCGGCTTAATCTTTGTCCAATTGAATTCTTTCTTTCTGGGTTTCGTACCTAAGAGCAAGCTCTGGGTCTTTGCTTGCATTCCTATTGGTTCCTTATTGGTTTATAACTTTGTCATTGGTGTTTGGCTAATACGCTGTTTTTATCTTTTAAGCTGAATGCTTGTCTGCTCTTGGCTTTTGTCGGATGTCTTTTCATCCATAAGCTCATTATTTTTTGCATTGAAAAAAGCGTTCCCTGTAACGCCGAAAAACGTGTCTGCTGTAATTTGCAAATTTGTGCTTCTTCTAACGTTGTTTGTCTTACATTAAAGGCTACTTATTTGACAAGTCCTCATGATGTGAACTTCGTAATCGAACATTTACTAGAGCAGCAGGAATAAATTCCTGAGCTTCAACAGACAATAATGAGTTATTTTTCACAGGAGAAGTTTGAGTAGCAAGAGTTTTATCCAATTTAATAACACCGGTAGACTTTTTTACAGGTTTCCAGCAACTACAACATCTAGAGCAAGTCACATGTGACACATAAGCACTACGATTGACAGCATTATTGCCAATGAAATTAAAATTTTGATGAAAAGGTACTAAATTGTCAAAAAAAGGTGGTTGTGACATCAGAAAATTATTTGCAGGCAAAAATGACAAGTTAAAGCCAGCAGGGTGTGGAGTAACCTTATTGCGTACATTGTAGTCAGTATAATTACCGTTATGGACATTTTGTGTATGTTCATTATAGTTCATGAAATTGTGTCCATTAACAACATTTTGATTAGCCCAACTTCTATTACTTTCGCATCACTTGGCAAGCTAGATTGTTGTTGATAAGAGACGTTTGACATTTAACGATTTTTCAAGTTTCCTCCTAAATGATTATGGCGTACGTACACTACTTTGGAGTTGACTAGGTCAGTGGTCTGATCCGGCATTTGTTATCGAGTGGCACATGGAGATTATTCAAAGTGTGACGATGTAGGGATCGATTTGTTGGGTCACAAGAAGACCTCTAGCCACCCTTCTAGGAAGTATGACAGGTCGCAGTTACGGGTACGCTGGTTGTACTGTCTATGGTATCAACGTACTAAAGTGCCATTTATCAGCAAGGTAGTGCTCGTTTATATATTGCGCTAGTCTATTAATACTAGATTTAAGAAAATATAATGATCCTGTGACTTTCTAAATCACGAAACCTTTTCACAATAGAGCTCGTTTGGATTATGCTTATATAAAGTAACTTCAGTCATCATAAAATACTGCAAAAATTATGACATGATCGTCCTTAGTTGGTCATGTCATTTGGAGCTATTTCATTCCACGCCGTGCAGTACTTTATCTTGCATAATTACCAGACGTGGCTATAGAACTTGTGGTTTTGTAATATTTTTTGTCATACCTTCTAAACAATACTTTGTTTGTAATTTCAATCATTTGCTCAACCCCTCAAAGACCATATGTAAGTTAAGTTTTGTAAAGATAGCTTGTATTTTTCTGGGTGCATTTTTTTTTTTTTTTGACATGATGTACAGTCGAGTCCCGACTTACGCGAGGGATTCGTCCCAAGACACCTCGCGTAAGTCGGAATTTCGCGTTGTGGAACAAGGTATGTTTAATAATTTTTTATAAGCATACCCAATTGTTTCAGACGTTTGTAAACACCTTTCATATTTTTTCAAACCATTTATTAACTATGTATTGCAGTATCTCCGAATCAGAATGTTATCAGAATGTATTTTATCAACGTACATATGTAAAATGAAAAAAAAATAATAATAATAATAAGAATCGGAGCGGTTATTTGTATAAACTAAAGCAAAGCGTTGTTTAGACTAATACAGTGGGTGAACTTCCTCTTTCAGTGATGCTAAAGGGATGAAAGTAAACCAATATTTAGTGTCAACGAAGTATAACTCTCCACCGCTCTTTCCTGAAAAATTTCATGTTGCAGGCGAGTAATTTGTGTCCTCGCTAAAAAAGTTCATTACTCATGAAAAACTCGCGTTATAGCCATTTCGCGTAAGTCGGATCGCGTTGTAGCGGGATCCAACTGTATATTGCTTTTAATGATGCATTTCAAAAGTATTTTAAAGTAGTTTTCAAGTAAAAGAAAACATTTTTTTCAATATCATATAAAACTAAAATGTTGACCAACTATTTAGTAACAAAAAATAAAAATAATAAAAATAAAAATAATGTTTCATAACTATAA
Source organism: Uloborus diversus (assembly GCF_026930045.1). Lineage (NCBI taxonomy): Eukaryota > Metazoa > Arthropoda > Arachnida > Araneae > Uloboridae > Uloborus > Uloborus diversus. The sequence continues at coordinate 44,187,072 of NC_072735.1, forward strand.
TAACTAAAAATAAACTTTCAAATTACTTGTAAAAAATTAAGAACTATAAGTATTGACGCCTTTTTTAACATCTATGACAGACCCTACACACTAATATTAATATTACGGAGTGTATAGGGAAAGTGTTTAGATGCGCCCCTAAATTCTGAACTCACAAGTGTCATAGCTTTATCTACCGTAAACCGGACTTTTAATTTAACAAAACTAACAAATTTTTAAATTAATAAAATAAATAAAATTTGTTGCAAATTTATTTGAATGATAATAAAATGGTTTGAAACAGCTAAGTTACGTTGATCAGTTAGTTTAAAACAACAAATGCCTAATCAAAGTAGTTGTCACCACAAAAATTATGACGAGCTCTGCTCTAAAATTTTGGCCAATAAATAGGACTTTTACTGGCATTACTTGAGAAATTTTGAAGATTTTTTGATTGAAATCTTAGTAAAATATATCCCCTTCACAAGGGTCCCATGTTTACATGTGCCCCTTTCCCTTACATATTTGTTTATCTAGCTCTGTCATCAAAAAAACCGACTAAGTAAGGATACAAATATGTTATAAAATTATTGACAAGCTTTGACGGGGAATTTTTTCTTAGTGGACAAACTATACAAGTTTCGTTTTTTTTTCTCATGTAAACACTAAGCCTTTTAGTCTCTTACCTCTAATTTTTTCTTCTTTTATACCCTTAAGGAACTTTTTCGAAATCGCTAGTACCATTTCCAGCATTTTAACAGTTTGTTAAATGTGAATGTAATCATTAAATAGTCTATCTCTCATTGTTCCTGCTATATCTAGTAACAAATATTTGTTTCAATTTAGAAATATTCATAATCCTAGTAATTTTACACGCATGAAGAAAATGTATATATTTTTAGGCCTGTATTGTATAACATGTATTTTATTTTCTAGCAAAGAAATATGAAAAAATAATATGACGAAATATAAACAGTAAAAGTTAAGGCATTTCTCGATTTTCGCTTTTCCCATAGGGCATTTTCTTTGAATAACATTGTTCTATTTTTTTTTCATCTACGCTAAGATGCATCTTGGACAAAGCTGCTGAATATCCCTCCGGATCTAAAGAAAAATCAATTTTCTGTTATTCCCGTCAAATGTTATTTTCCATTGCAAAGAAAATCTCATTTTCTACACTGTTCCGTATAAAAACATTTTTGTTATGTTATTTAAATTTCTTTTTTTATATCTGCTTTTAGAGATACATTGTGTTTTCTTTTCAAAGTATTTTTTATGTTTGAATATAAAAGTAATTTTATGAAACCTTAAGCTTATTTTATCAATGTTTGACAATTGAAAAAAAAATATACTTTAGGGCATATATTTTTGGGAAAAACTTTAATTGGTATAAAACTATGTGATTGCTTTTTCTTTTCGCTTTGAGTTTACTATTCTAAAACTGAGTACTTGTACATCGAACAATACAGGAAGCTACAAAACAAAAAATAGAAGCAAGAAATGTAATCTTAAAGAATATTGTTTATTTAAAATACCTTGTCATTTTTGATACTTACAAAAAAAAAAAAAAGGTTAATTTACCGATTAGCTAAAACACACAAACACACACACAGTACCTAATATGCTCTTTTAAGCTCATTTTATAAACTTTACAAAATAATTTACATATTGTAATTTGGGGAGATAAATCCATTGTTTGATTAACATATTTGCATGGCATATGATCTATCTCCATTTTCTTCCCTTCATCTAAATGTCTTTGTCTTTCTATGAAATAAACTTGAATTTTAAAGTTTTTAATTTGTGCATGAAAAAGAAAACAAATGTGCTTTTTTTCATAAATCTTACTTGTTTTTAACGTCAAAATAAAATTTTCTTTTTGCTTCAAAACCTTTGATGTTTTTAAAGTTTACGCAATAAAATGAGTAACACGTTTTAAATTACAGAATTATTGTTATGTGATGATAGTTTAAGTCACAGCTACACCTAGAAATGTTTTACTAATTTTCTTCCTTTCGTCAAACACCACTTTTTTAACTATAGAGCCGGATCTTTCAGAAATATTTTGCTAAATAAAATTGCACTTCGTATTTTGATTTTGGGAACTTTGAATAAGCCTAGAAATGATACTAACTGCAATAGCATTTAGCTTTTCCACTACTCTTAAGCAATCTGTTACCAATCGAGAATCATAAGGTTATGAAAATTAATGTAAAGGTGTAAAAGAGAAACCTAATTTTAATTTATATCTGAATTGACAAGTACTTATGCTAATTTTGTATTTCCTCTTCTGATTGACAGCTACTATTACTTTATATTTCCAGTTTTACATTAAAATCTATCTTCGTATTATGTTAGTTTCGAACATATTTATGCGAATTGAGGAATTTCAGATATCTATTTTTTTATATTTATTTCTATTTTCTAGGTGTTTCAAATTAAACTTAAAAAAAAAAAATGCTTACGTTGAAAAAAAAAAAACTAAGTGGAAAAAATGATTATTCCATCTTTTGAACAAATATAGATGCTTCGGTCATCGGACTACGCTTTTAATATATATATTTTTTTTTAACTTTCTTTGATTTAATTCATCATTGTCCCCAAATACGTGTATGTATACGTTTAATAAAACACGTGACAAGACAATCTGCTATTTTTAAACACATAAAATTGCTTTCCATTTGCTTTGTATTTGTCTTTGAAATATAGAGTAATGCTGAAATAATGACTTTTAAATGCATAATTTTAAACGCAAAAATTGCTTTCCATTTGCCTTGTATTTGTCATTGAAACATAGAGTAATTATGAAATAATGACTTTTAAATGCGGGATTTTAAACGCATAAAATTACTTTCCATTTGCTTCGTATTTGTCTTTGAAACAAAGAGTAATGCTGAAATAATTACTTTTAAATGCCAAACGAATATTTAAATATGTATATATACATCAGTGACGTAACTAGCATGGATGACTCCCGGGGAGATAGTTTGAGCCCTCCTATTTACATCCCCCTACAAACGCAAAAAAAGTTTTATTATTCTATGTAAACATGAATATATATATATATATATATATATATATATATATATATATATATATATATATATATATATATATATATATATATATATATATATATATGCATATCACTTCATTTTATGTAAGAACTCATTGCAATGATTGGATCTGGAATGTAAAATGTAAAGAACCGATCAAAATTAGTGTATATTAATATATAGAAATGTTTTTAGCATTTTTTACAGAAAATGTGCAAGTCATAAACATATTTTTCTTCACAGAAAGTTTTTCTTTAAACTCGATCAGCTTTAATCTATCTTTTTAACCCAAGGCAAGTAATTTCTGAGCCATCTTTTATTCTGTTCGAAGTTCGTCGACTAGCGCATCCACACACGGGTATAAAAGCGCATTACCAGTGACTGATAAAGGAATAGCAATTTGGCGAGAGGAATAGATCTTCTACAAACTTGTGCAGACTTATCGAGAACTCGTTACTGAAATGACTTCACTTTTACGGTTATTGCGAGACTTTGTTTTCATTTATAATGCATCTCAAAGCGTCTGCGAAAATTCAATGAAACTAATTCGTTTTGAAGATTTATTGTATATAAGACTCTTTCACTTAGCCATACAAGTGCAGTTTAAAATTGCAAATGAACCTCAATGTTTTGAATAAAAGATTCCGTGTTTATCAATCATATGATGTATTTCTTAATGGTGCAATGAAAACGCTTTATACTGCGAGACTTAAATACGATTTTAATTTATTCACTGCAAATATTTCCTATTGAGTAAGTTCTTTGTACTTTTTAAGCTCAGCTACTGTTTAAGTCGAAGTTGAAGTTACTAAACTGGTAAGAATGCATCCTTCATTTATGTTACACAATGTTGTTTCCGTGTGCCAGCCAGGCTGCAATTTCGCTTGAGCTGCTTCACTTTTCTGATTGTACCGGGTAGAATCCTTGTCAATCAATTAAGGGGCGTAACTTGATGGTCCCGATTTTTTTTTTGAATTTAACATATGTTAAAATTTGTAAAAAAAATAGAAATATATATATTTTTTGTTTTGCCCAAAAAAATTTCTGGGACGAGTTACAGGCCGCCAAAGATGGCGGTCCTGTCATGATTTTTCACTTGGAATTTTTGTCAAAATCTTTAAGGTACATTATCTCCAGAATAGTAGAATATATTCTGTTGCGGTTAGTTTTATTTAAAAGGATATGTTTTCTTCTTTTAAAAGCAAATGCAGTATTTTGAAATATGTGCTTAATTTTCTTCCACAGTCTTTGGGGAAAAAAGTTTAAAATATTTTTTTTCTCAAAAATGTCAATTTCAAAATTTTCATTTTTTGACAGTTTATTAGCACCACTGAGCATTACGTTCACTGAAAAGAAGAGCTTACATGTCTTTGTTTAACAGATTTTAGAGGCATTTGAAAAAATGAGGGTTTTTGGAACTCTTTACGTAATGGCAGACGTGAAATTTTAAAAACAATTTTCACAACACGTGGTCAGAAAACACTTTTAATTAGGTTATATAGCGAAATTTTCATTTGGAGTCTCCAATTTATACAGTATTTATATTTTTTACTAGTAGTACCCGCACGACTTTGCCCCTATTGGAAAATTGAAAGGTCATTTGGTTCGCCTGTGTATTTACAAATAATAAATGATGAATTTCTTGCAAATTTGCTATATTCATTTGCTTGCCCTTGTTACTGTTCCACGTTATGATAATTTGGTAATTTATTCGTCCACGTTGTGATATTTTGCTCGGTAAAATTTTCTTAAAATTCGAATAGAAAAGGAACAAAATCGAATTTTTGAAAAATCGCTTCAAGGTACACACCTTCATGATACAAACTAATTTTGTACAAAATTTCATGAAAATCGGCTTAAAGTTCTAGAAGCTATGCTCGTCTCAGCGATCCTGACAGAGAAAGATCCAGACATCCAGACAGAGAGAGGTCCAGACATCCACACAGAGAGACATCCAGAAATCCAGACAGATAGTCTTTCAGCTTTATTATTAGTAAAGAAGAAAATAAGAACGCGGTCTATAGCTGATTCGCTGCATTTCACCACGCAAACTTTCAGCGTAGCGCCGAAAGAATAGTTAAGCGCAATGCCATCTTGTTCTCAATAAAATCAATATCCTGATTAATGGCGATTCAAAATGAAAGCTTCGCTATATGACTGAATTAAAAGTGTTTTCTGGCCACTTGCTGCGGGGGAAAAAATGAATTTTTAGGTCTGTCTTTACGTAAAAGTTCGTTAAAAACCCTCATTTTTCAAATGCCTTTAAAATATATTAAACGAGAAAAGTAGAAGCTCTCCTTTTCAGGGGGCATAAGGCTCCGTGATACTAATAAACTGTAATAAAATGAAAAATTTTGAAATTGACATTTTTGAAAAAAATTCAAAATAATTATTTTAACCTTTTTTTTCAAAATATTGTGGAAAAAAAACTAAAGCACTTATTTCAAAATGTTGCATATGTTTGTAAACAAGAAAAAATATCCTTTTGAATGAAACAAACTGCAACAAAATATGACCGTTCCTGATAAAATGTAGTTTTTAGATTTTGATGAAAATCCTAAGTGGGAAATCATGACAAGACCGCCATCTTTGGCGGCCTGTATCTCGTCCCAGGAATTTTTTGGGGGTAAAAAAAAAAAAAGAAAAAAAAAGACCTGTGACCCACTTCCCCCAATTAACTCTAATTTGAATTCCGAATCGTTGAATTCAAATTATGTTTTTCGCAATCACAAATTTCGACAAGACCCTACTGATTAGAGTTATTGCTTCTTGAAATGGCTCCCCCCCCCAAGCATGTCCCTCCTCCTGGGTGGTTACGTGTGCATAGTTGTGTGCGTAGGCTTACGTGTGTGCACGTAGGCGTGTGTATGTGTGTATGTTTGTAAAGGCGTGCGCGCGTAGGCGAGTGTGTATGAGCATGCGTGTGTAGGACATGGACGCCACCCCCCAGCAAAAGTGGATTCCGGGGGACAGTGCTCAGGACCAGCCGCGCCGCCGCCGGTGGACGGTGCTGCTGCAGCCCTGGTCCAAGCTGAAAAGGGAACCACAATGTCAAGAATAGCCAAAAGAGAACAATAAGCAATCGTGATTGCTCAAAAAAAAACAAAAACGTATTTCTTAATTTTGTATGAATTTTAACACATGTTAAATCCGAGAACATTATGTTACAGCCCTTGTTAAATTGACATGGATTCTACCACCGCATTTTGGAGAGAATTCCGACTTCCACAGTAGGACACACATGCCAAATGGGTCCATTTATAAGGTGGGCAACTCATCCTTCATACTGAGCAAAAGAGCTTCGCTCTGGCTCATATTATTTATGATCTGTATCTGTATCTGTAGAGCATAACAAAACATTCACACAAAGAAAAAACAATGACAGGAGAGTGAAAGTACATCCATGCCTGAGCCGGGATTCGAACATAGGACCTCCCAATCGCAGTCTGACCATTAGACAAGGAGTCTGGTCTTGTAGTTTATGTATGTCTTGTAATGTCCATGTTTCAAGATTAAGCATTAAAATATCTTTTTGTCCTACCAACCATTCTAATGCAATAAAATATTCTTCTCATGTTAGAAAACTTTTCCAGGGGTTCTAAACAAAGTTTATACTGCCGAAGTTAAAAAAGTTTTTTTCATAATGTAAAATACGTTTTTTGTTCGTTTTTAATGTCATTGATATTTTCTTCAGTTAAAAACTCACAATTCTGGACATGAGCATGTTGTATTTTTTTCTTGAATTTTGCTTAGCAAGATTATATGAGCCAGTGAGGATTAATGGGATGTAAGTGCCAAAATTAAAAATTTGAAGATACCAATACAAATGCTTGGATACCCTCTCCTCTGCTATAGGCCAATGTATTCTGTGTTGTAAAGGCATGATTTAGAAAAGTATTTCAATGAAAACGTACCTAGGATCTGAACTTGAAACGCGTTTTAATTGAAATAACATTGATTAAAAGTGTTTAGACAGTATTTAAAATAGTGTCTAAACAGTGCAATTATACATTGGGAACGTAGTTCTTGTTCTAAGAGAAGTTCTGAAAAATGTTGCTGTATTAAGATAAAAAGAAAAAAAAACTTTTTGGATCAAGCTCTAATTTATTATTCAATGATTGCATATACTAATTTAATCTTCTACAATTGTTCATGTTTTTAGTAATTAACAAAAGTATATTCGAGACAGTTGAACTTCTTTACTGGAATAAATTCTATAATAACGCGGATAAAGGATTACTAAAATTTCTTAATTTTGCTTAATATTATGAAAAGACAATCTTACACTAATTTAGACCTATGTATTATTTCAGCTTAGATGTACTTAATCCTGTTTACTTTCAAAACAATACATCTTTAGAGAAATTAATTTTAAACTAATGACTTAATGCACCTTATAATTTAAGATTAATGAATTCAAGAATTTAGAGGAATAATGTATGCGTAATCCTATGACCACTTTGTTCCATATTACTTAAGCTGCTCTGAAATATTACATAAAATGAATCCAAACTGGCTTGGATTCATGGAGAAGCAGTTCTGAGAGATTTGTGAAGGCTTCTGCTCAGTCGATCTCAAATAAGTACTTATGAAATTTCACAGCCAAGTTTAAACATGAGCTCAGGTTTTTATTGTTGCAAAAAGAAAAAAAAAAGAAAAAAAAAGAAAAACTTATATTACTGTCCAACCACGGATTGTATGGAATTTTCAGACGTCCAGATGAGACGAATCTTTCTGAATGAGGTGGGAAAGTAAAAATTTGATGTGCGTATTCCACTTATTTGAATGAGAGTCTGCTTTTGCAAATCTGCCATCACTAAAAATAATAGATTTGTCCATTTCCGGCTGTAAAACGGATCTTTTTCTTTCCATACAATCCGTGGTCAGACAGTAATTTGAATTTTTATCATCTTGAATTAAAATTATGTTTTTCGCAATCACGAGCGTGTGTGTGCATGAATGAGCATGTGTGTTTGTATAAGCGCATGTGCGTGGGTACGCGTGTGTGCGTGTTGTCTATGCAAAGCTGTGTGTGTACGCGCGTGTGTGTGTAGGCGTTCGTGTGTGTGTGTATGTAGGCATATGTGTTTGTTTCTATGTGCTGGCATGAGTAATGTATATGTGTGTGAGCAGGCATGAGTGTGTGTTTGTGTCTGTGCGCAAGCATGAGTGTGCGTATGTGTGTGTAAGATATGGACGCAACCTGGAGACGGTTTTCGCAAGAGGCGCAGCATCGTGAGGCCGGACGACGTGACGGTGGTGCTGGCAGAGGGTGGCGGTGGAAAAATAAAATTATAGGAATTCAAAACAGTCAAATGAGAACAATAAGCAATCGTGATTTCTCAAAAAAAAAATGCCCGACTGCATTATATCGTATTGCCTGCCATACATTTCTCTAAATTGTTGAAATCTAAAGTAAAAGTGTCACAACTTGTTTACCATGTATTTTAAACTGAAGGCCTTTGACTTAATAAACACCCACTTTACCACATATCACAATTTTCTTTTTTGTTCCTCTGCAGAAATGTTCATTTCATTTCACTGATACAGTTTAAAGAAAATAATTAAACCGCTTTAAACGAGTTTAGAAAGAAAATGAAACTGTTTGATGCTTCTTCTATTAATATTTAAAAATGGCATATGGAATTATCTACAAATGAGATATAAAGCAACAATATATCCTTAAATTTAACTTTTCTAATGGTAATTGCAGTTCAAAACTAGAAAATATACCACCATACACTTTTTTAAGCCAGAATTAAAGCAGTAACACGTGTGATTGCAGGTCTGTTTTGCGGTGGAAATACTTTTGGTTAATTTTATTTCATTTCTGTCTCATTAAGTCAAATTCAACATCCTTAAAAAAATTAAGAAGATAGTGTTTTTCAAATGTTACAGTTTAAAGGTACTGAAACTAAAACAACAGAAAACAAAATACATATTATATTGCATATGCATATAAATACACTGATTTAATTCGATCTAAAACATGTGTTGTAAATGCCATGTTCAAACAATCAATGCGCATCTTGTTGAAAAAAATAGCCTTAACACTTTTAAAACTTCAGCATTGTGACTGAAATTCTATCACGATGCTGCATTCATTGTTAGCTCTACCACTACAAAGTACTTATTACTTTAAAGATTACTTATTATTTCCTATTTGACAAGGATAGATACACTTTGTAAAATAGTACATTTTAAAACACACCAAGTATCAATTGTAATACAGAAAAAACATTTTGAGGTCATTTAAGTATCACAAAAGCTTGCGGTGTTTATGATAATGAACTGATATACGATATTTTATAAAACGTAGGTTGTATGGCTAAACAAAAAAATAAAGAAAGAAAAAACCTACCGCTTATATAAAAAAAATACAATGTTTTTATGCACGCCATTCTGGCAAATAATAAATACGATTCGGCTCAATAGTCACATTCAGATTAAGAAAAAAAAAGAAAAAAAAAACAGTACAAAATAACTGAGAATGCGTAAAATATTTCTTCTGCAGTCAGAATACCAATGATGCAATTTAAAATACAACAACTGAAGTTTTAGATGTTCTATTCGACATGGGAATTCCAGAATTTATTTGTCTTCAAACTTGTAAATAAAAAACGTGAAGAAAATTTTTGTAGTAAAATGGCGTTGTACGAGAAAATACAGTAGGGATTTCGGCAAGTTAAAAAAAAAAAAAATCATTTATCTAGTTTTTATCCAGTTGTGCATGTTGCTTAAATGTGTGTATACTTGATGCATGAACTGCTCTCATCTGATCTCAGATATTTGCTTTTGAGATATATATATATATATATATATATATATATGGTCCTTGCAAATTTTAAGTCAATCTATGAATATTAACACGTGTCCCTAGGGGCTAAATTTTTGGTTTCGAAGATCGCGTATTTTCTTATTTTTATTTGAAAATATTCTTACATTTCATATTTAAAGTAATTTTGAACCTCAATAGAAACTGCTACTTCCAGAACGACCAGTCTCTCACTTTCATTCTGTAAAATAGTACATGTTACAGAGGGTACATGCACACGAATGGCCTTGGGTCAGGCATAGTGCTCTTCTGCACTCGTTCCAAACCAAGCTGCAGGAGAACTTTTCTTACCACCAAGATGGACACAAGAGATTCCAAAGGCCATTAATGAATGATCTTTGACCACAACAAATTGCCTCCTCTAGGATTTGGGAGTGTAGATTTACAAAATTTCCCATGTCTGTAATATAAGTGGCAAATAGAGTCGATAGGTTTCAATGCCATAAATATAAGTAATGGCAATTATATTTTAATTGTATGTTCTTTAGTTATAAATATACTCAAATGCTTGTGCAATTTTAAATTTTTAATACATAAATTTCGAAAAATCCTCGACTAACCTAACATAAAAATTTACTATATTTTCAATATATAAAACAGTTTTAAAAAAAATTCCAGATCGGAATAATTGAAAAATATATACTTTAAATTAATTTTCTTTTATTTCAGTACATAACTCATTATTACCATTGATTCTTCTTGCTATTCACAAGATTTAGAAACCGAAATGGGTATATATTCTAACTTGTTGAACATTTTTTCTGCACATGGTTTAGCACAACGCAAAAAAGCTTCACAACTATTGATGTCTGCTCGCCTTTTAGCACTGTTACACAAATGCCATAAAATGGATAAATATGCTATTCATTGAGTAACAACCTTTGTAGATGCAGTAAATTTAAATCCAAATGACTTTCTGATCAATCGTATATCCCAGAAAGCAAGAGAAAATCGTCAAAAGGTAAATCAAATTTCTTGAACTTAAATATAGATTTTGTAGTTATTTACTGGGATACAAAGCTACATACAGAGTTAACTGGAAAAAGAGCACCAATAGGCTTACCGTGACAGCTTCAGGTCCCAATATTAAACAATTGCTCGGAATTTCTGAGATACCTTCAGGTACTGAACTTAAAATTTCTTCAGTTGTATACGATATCTTGATGATTGCTCTTTATTGCTAACTGTTCAATCTGTAGTATTTAATAAACGGTTTGCAATACCTGCCGTATAGATAGTGCATGTATTTTTTTACAGCAAACACTAAACGGTTATATTTTACATTTGGATTGCCATCATCATGCACTTCAAATCGTACTGCAGATTGTCTTTAAAGAAGTTCTTGTCTCTCTTAGTTCTCTAGATCCGATATTCCATTATTTAAGCTTTTCATAATTTTGTGGAAATATCTCTACCATTCAGAATTTATAACATTTCAATCAAGTACATAAACCACTTAAACTCTAAAAGACGAAATTGATAACATATTATAGTTCGTAAAAAGCGGAATTGAGTAAGATCTTTCCCTTTAAGATTACAGAGAATTCTCATAACTTGCAAAAATATTTCCTGGTGAAGTCAGTCCTAAAGGGATACGTTTTCGGTAACCTGGAGCTTATTCCTGAGCAAGACTGGTGGCAAAAGGAATTTATTTTTTGAAAATTTATTTATTTCGGAAACAATTTTAAACTGACCTTACATGAAGAGAAAACCCTTAAATGCTGTATAAATATAAGGTTTTTCGCAGCAACCCAACCGAGGCTCCTTTAAGGGATCACAGTACCTTTTGAACATTTTTTTTATTTTAAGTAAATTTTGTTTTTCTTTGGAACCATAACATACACACTCATTTCGCAATCCATAATTTATTTTCAAAATCTTAAAATATTGCAATTTTTTTTTAATCAAAAAAATTATACAACTTTGAATTTTTTAAAATCCCTCAGGCTTTTTTGTTTTTGCACTTATTTTAAAAAAGTTTTCTTCTAATGAATCACAGTATTTATCTCTAAAAATCTGTACATTCATTTGTTTATATATGAAATAGAACATTTTCTGTGATACATTATGTAAAAAAATTGTAATTTTTTTAACAAAAATTTTGTTTTTAAAGGTATAATATGCTCTAAACATTTGAGTAATTTACAAAATGCTTATCCAAAGCACAGGTTTGTTAAATATATTATCCTAACTGCAAAGAGTATTACTTTAAAGCTGTATATTTAATAGAAAAGAAAATCCTTAGGGGTTCTAATGACATGAAAACACTAAAAATCAATCACCGAGAAAAAGTTATTTAAAGTTTTTTTTTGCAGAAGAACGCATAGCGAGCATGATCTAAAACTACTCATAAGTTTTTAGATATTTAAACTAAAGCGATGAAACTTTTTCACTGTGTTTAAAATAATTTGTAGTTTTGAAACAAGCAATAATTTTTTTTTTGATTGTTTGATCACTGAAAAAAAAAAGATCCAAAGAAAGGAGAAACAATATCCCGCTATGCCAACTTAATAAAACAAAAAAAAATATATATATATTTCCATGCAAGCAACAAACATTTTTAATGCACCACGTGCTCATAACCAGTATTAATCTTTTTAAATCTTAGAAATCAAAACCCTAAAGAATACGTGTTATGATTATTCAGTACCAAAACAAAGTTTAGGTGCATTCACATTAAAACGTACGTTAATATGTGTGATTAATTATTGAAAGTGTTGCAATGTGTAAATAAGGTGTTTAGTACCAAAACCAGAACAACACATTTTTGAAAACTTTATCTTGAATAAATATTTAATAATAATAAAAAACATGTCTCGTTTTTCCAAAGTAATTTTCCAATATATATATATATATATATATATATATATATATATATATATATATATATATATATATATATATATATATATATATATATATATATATATATATATATATATTTTTGTAGACAAATTCATTATTATTTACTTAAAAAAAAAAAAAAAAAAACTAGCACCACTTTTAAAGTTTTTTTTAAAGATAAAATTGATTTGCATTGAGATTTAGAAGTAAACCACCCTTATATTTTTTTCAAGTTCCTTTCAAAGTCTATTGAAATTAATGTGTTATTTAAATTTTATGCTGTGTATTAGATTGAAAAGTTCAAAACTATGCGTTGTTTAAACCATTTATTATAGCTTTTTTGTCGACGTTATCCGTGTCATGTTACGAACATTCAGTTAAAGCATGGATTAAGATGATTGTGAAGAAAAATCGGGGTCTGATATTGGGTCAACACCTTAAGAAAACGCATGAAACATTATCTGTTTAAGAAATTTAATACTTTGGCAAGACCATGTACAGAATTGGATTTATCATGCTAAACGTCCATAATAATACTTCATTGAAGAAAGATGTAATAGATTATATCTGTACCTCAGAGAAAGAGGAACGTAAGTCACATTATGATAACTTTATAAAAAAAAAGGAAAGATTTTCTTCTGGTAGACGCAAAGGATGAGACGCGCGCTCTTTCAACCGTAGTAAAAAAATGAAAAGGATTTTTTGTTAAAGAATTGCGTTCAGATGGCCCGATGCGTATAGGTTTCTGCATACAATGCATTAATATACGGAAAATCGCATTTTTTTTTGGCTTACGTCCTTCTGCCTTTGAGGTATAGATATGAGGTAGTTAAAAACTTAGGGATGTAAGTGAGCTTTTAAAAGTTTTTCATGAAACACGTTAACAGTTCAAATCCACTGTCTGACCATCGATTACATGGAAAGGCTAATATCCGGTTTGTAGGCGGAAATGTACGTATCTATTAGTTTATAGGGGTTTTCATTTGTTTCATATTTGCTGTTTTGACTCTCTATTATTTAGCCTTAGTTTTGTAAAAATGAAAATTTCTTCACAACATTTTTTAAATCAAGTAATATAAAAACGTATATTAATAGTAATATATAAAGTACATTCAATCTACTATATTCGCACGGCAAAAATTAATTGATTTATTAATTTACAACAAAGTTTTGAGCTTATCATTTTGCTTTTACGTTCATGAACGAAATAAAAATATTTTATTTTCTTTTCGTTGCTTCCATGGTAACTATTTTTGTTTCCCCTCATTTTATTTTTTAGAATGCAATAAATGAATTAGCCACTGGTGACATTATAAAACGCGTGCATTAAAATCCCATCGTTATTTTCCCTTCTCCCCTACTAGATTCATTCAGATGGAATCGTTTTTACTTGGCACATTGCCATATTACATAAATCCGTGGTCAAACAGTAGGTAGGCGTTCATTGATTTAGGTAAGCCTTTTTTTCCCTCTAAATCATGCTGTATAGCAGCACTCACCGGAGCTATTAGTACCGTCTCCCCAAGATACAGGATATGTCCCCCTAGTATTTGTACTGGTTACATCCAAAATTTAAATTTTGACATTTACATCCCTTTGTTTCTTACTGCCTCATATATGTTTTGAGAAACGATTAAATTTGTTTTTTGTAGCAGAAAACGATCGCGTTTTTTGTGAAAACGCAAATTTAACGTGCAATACATTAAATAAAACTAATATTAAATCCAACTAAAGTTAATGATTGATTTTTGTTGTTAATTCATGTGTAGCATGAATAACTAACAAATTGATGTTCTTAGGCATCAAATCTTTTAGTTGCATCAAATTAGCATAGTGATAAAGACTATTAGAAAATGAGAATATTATTAAGTCTTTGATTCGGTGTATTACGATATGTGTTTATACAGATTTAAATACTCTCAGGAAATGGCTTTTATCTGTAGTTTTTGTCGTATAAAAATAGTTATCAGCTACAGTAGCTCAAAAATACATAAAATAAATAAATAAATGAAAAAAAAATGCAATGCAAAAAAAGAAAAAAGAAAAATAAGAAGAAACATTTATGTTCTCCAACTAGAATAATGTCTTCTTCACATAAAAGATAAATTGGGTAATACGCCATTCCAAATGCCCCCGGTACTTTTTTTGTTGACTTTGTATACTTCACTATAATAAACTGACATCATAAAATTCCTATGTACTTTGATGCATTGATTTGCTTTCATTTCAATGCAAATGAAAGGAAATGGGGCAGCATACTTTTTTTGACAGCATTTCGTTTTAGTTCATCTTTTACGGCGACTACAAAAGCTATGTAATGATAAAAGTTGAAAAGAAAATCTTTTCTGCTATTTCAAGGAAATGCACCATTGAATATAAATGTGAATGATGTAATTAATTTTTGAGGGAGATTTTGTCCAGCAGGATGTGGTATTAGTACTAAGATGTTGAGATATATAAACTAAAGACACTAAACAAAGTATGAATTGTATTGATTTTGGACGAGGATAAATAAATTACCTATATATTGTAATTGTTCATTTTATTTATTAATTTTTGTGGCTTTAACTTGCCCGCCTTTCTTTCCCTACTATTGTTTTCTTCTAAATTTCCCACGATTTTCCAATTTTAAAATCATTACAGAAATGAGGATCATTCAAAAAACCTCTATTATGTGTTTCATAGCTTAAAGCTAATGATGTATTAAAAATAATACAATAATATAGAATTATAATGCATTTTCTAACCCAATTTGTTTAGTAGCGGGACCACTTAAGTTTACTTGTACTTTTTAGGAGCTTATGAAACTAATGGTAGGGGAGACTAGGTATACTTGATCCCTAGAGATACATGATCACATAGCTAAAAATGTACCAAAAGCATTAAGTAGAGATTTGAAATCTAAAAATTATATTAAAGTTATACATGCACATAAAAACTGGCAGGATTTTTTTTCACCCATTTTGTTTTAGCTCAAGAAATGATTGTCTGAATGCGACAAGGGGCCTTTTTTTTAGGAAAGCATTCCGAAGTTTACATTATCCGTTAAATACCACTTAAAAAATTCCGAAGTTTAATGTTAAAGTATAGACAGTCTTTAATAATTGAGACATATTTTTAGTAAATTGCCACTGATTGTTAATTATAGAAAAGTATGTTTGTAAAAATCGCATATTAGGAATACTTGATCCCTCCGTTTAGAGGGATACATGATCCCAGGGATCAACTATCAATATGACAACATAAACATAATGAAAACAATGTAAATGTTGTTTGCTTAGTTGATACTAACTTTAAACATTCAAAACTAAGTTAACATAATAAAATTTATCATAGTTTGAGTGATAAATTTAAACAATCACATTTGTAAATATGCTACACGATTGAAATATAGGGGAAGCCCGGCTAAAGTGGATACCCCAGGTAAAGCGAATTTTGCCTATAACTCCCAAATAATTAGTTGGCCGGCAGCCGTGTTGTCACAGCAACGGTCACCTGTTGCCGCTCCGTGAGCGGCATACACGTCGGGACGAGTTCGCGTCACGCAACGCCAGTGACCGAACAAAGTATGTTTTGGGGAAAACAATATTAGTTTACAGAGGTTAGTGTTTCATTCATAACTTTAATACTATTTGTGGCATGTTCTTTGTTATGAGTAGGATTTGATGTACGATTATATAGATTTCAACTATCCATAGACGACGAGTTTAGATGCTCTGGTTTTTTAGTACTATTTAGTAACCTCAAAAATGTACTTGAAGGGCAAAGCGGATTGGACAAAGTGGATACGATATTCATTATGCCCGGTCATGACAGGTCACTTCATCCGAACCTGGAAGTCCTTCAATTTTAAGATCTCAAGGCAATGCTATAATTGAAGACCATCCTTATACTCCCTTGGGATCTGAAACAAGTTCAAGACAATCATGTTCGCACCGCTTCACCCAAACCTGGATGCTCTAAGAACTACTACAGTCTTTCAGTTTTACAACCTATTCCTCAGCCTGTTAAACCAATAACAACACGCAAACAAAAGCTACAGAGATCTACACTCCTGACAAGTACTCCAGTATAGGACAATCAGAAAAAAAAAAAGAAATTGAAAAAAAAAAAACTGTCATGAAGTATCTAGATGACGTTTCGACTACAGCTTCTCAGAAGAATGGTAAAAAGATCACTACCAAAAAGACTAAATCAAAAATCTTTGCTACAAAACATAGAACTGAATAAGAGAATGATAAGAATAAGGAAGTAAAGAAATTTGATGATGTAACGTGCATTTTCTGTGATGAAATGTTCATTGAAGAAGATGATCAGCCAAAGAAAAACTGAATACAATGTCGTATTTGTACTCAATGGTATCATAAAGAGTGTTCAGGATTCGAAAATGGTAATGATTTTGTTTGTGATAACTGCAATAATTAGTATTGCAGCAGAAAAATGTTTTTTTTTCTTCTTTTTTTTATATGCTCTTAAACTTTGGATGTTGACTTTTTTAGTTTAATTTCTTTGTTTGTTATAGTAAATACTGCAATAATTAGTACTGTAGAAAAATGTTTTTTTTTTAATATGAGCCCGTAATTTTTTATGTTTATTTTATTTTTAAATCCAATTTCTTTGTTTGTAATAAATACAATAATTAGCATTATAGCTATAAAATGTTTTCTATATATGTTACTTTAATTTTCGATGGTTATTTCATTTTTAATGTTTAGTTTCATGACAAATAATGTTGTTGTTCGCTTTGCCCTGGTACCGAATCCAATTTACCCGGGGTGTTGGGCAAAGTGGATATTTATGCCATTGGGTAAAACTCGCCTTATATCTAATAGTGTAATTAATATTAAGGACAACTGTTATTGCATTACGTAATTTCCTTAAATGAAGAATGATTATAAACATTTGTTTCAATTTCCAAAGTTAAATCTAAACGACAATAATAAAGGAAAGTTTAAGGTATTCACGTTGCCGGGGTTTCCCCTATGTTAGCACTTGTAACCTACATAACACCTCAAACATCTAACCATAAACTAACTCTACTAAAAAATTATGTTCTGATCAGCCAAATAAGCTTAAACAAGTTGAAATATATGTCAAATCTTTGCCTGAAAGACAAAAAATAAATGATTTTACAATAGTTAGATTTACAACAAAAAGGTGTGTTGCCTATTATGTTTACCCATTAGTGGATATAATGCAAAGTTGGATTTCTAGAGTTTGAAATAAGTTTTCTGAAGCGAAAAGGTAATATGTTTAATTAATCTACTTTTCCTGAAAAATTGACAAAATGTGTAAAGCTGCACAAATCCAGTTTGGCTGAGCGGAACTTAAAGAACTACAACAAACGAATTGTTTACATTTGACTATTCAGGTTTTGAAAACATATAAGCTAGGCTTTCTTTTTTATGAGTACAACACTGATAGTTACATTTTTCTTCCCTCTTTTTAAATATTACTTCAAATGATGAAACTCTTAATTTTATTATTGCAAGATTATTTTCGTGCTTGTCATCCTATTATTTTTATTTGTTGTAATTTTAGCTTCATTACGCTACTTCAAAAAAATTGTTAATTCTATTTATAAAATATAGTATTTTTTTGTTCATAACTGTATTGGATAACTGATCAAAAGCATCATAAATGTCATGAAAGCTTTTTACAAATGTCTAGTGAATTTTGAAACTATGTTATTTTGTGTTCACATTATTATACTGTAATAAAGAAAATTAGAAATTGTGTTTTTTTTAGAAACATTATGTAGAAAACTAAACTCTATAAATCAATGAAAAGTCTATGTATTTTCTGAGTGGGATCAAGTATCCCTCATGAAAGGACCATTTATCCCTTGATGTGGGGATACATGATCCCTTTATGAAATTTTTGAAAAAAAAAATATTTTAACAAAACTATCTGTTTTATTTCAACTAAAAAATATTGTCAGATAGAGGAAAAAATTACCTTTGTTCACGTGATTTATAAAAAAAAAAAAAAAACTGATAATTTGCAGCAGAGAAAAAAAATTGAAAACTAAAGTAGGGATCAAGTGTCCCAAGCCTCGACTATGTTTGTTTGCTATTGCATTTTTTTTTTTGAGCAATCACGAATTGCTTATTGTTATCACTCCTCCGTTCATCCGTTCTTTGATTTTATTTTTCCCACGCCACCCTCTGCCGCACCACCACCGGTCTGCTCCTCCAGGTTGCGTCCATATCCTACACAGACACAGACGCCAACACACGCACACACAAACACATACGCGTCTGCACACACACACACATCCACATACACACTCTCACACCTACATGTATACAAAACTAGTGATTGCAAAAAGCGTAATTTGAATTCAAGATGTGAAACATTCATTTTTTTTTTAATATCTAGTAACATTATGTAAATAAATACCAGAGTCCTCACTAAAGTAAACTTTTCGTTTGCAGTTCAGTCCCTTCCTTTTCCGTTAGAGAGTTTCTGTTTCTTCTTCTCAAAAAAATGCAGACACTTTGTAAATTAGTAATATGCAATAACGGAAAAAAAAACTACATTAAGAAAGTGCAGCATCGGATTTTGCTTATTTGGATTTACCCTACATGCAAAATTGCAGCATTATTAACTATGAAATTGTAAAATGTACTCCTTTATTGCAAAATTGAAAATGCAGTCATTAGTAACTCCAGCAATGTGTCACATCAACCTTTAATTTAAAGCAACGTATTACAAATACAAATCATGTCCCCGTTTAGTTGAGCTCTTTTCCTTATGATAGTATTGGGATTTGTGTCAATATATCAATAGATAAAGCGCTTCTAGTGCCAGATCACTAATCATCGCGGGTTTTATCACTCCCGCATCTATATAGAATTGCTCCTGTTCTATTTCAGGCTATCGAGTAACATAACATAATCGATCATTTTTACTTCCGTAAAAGTTGTGTTCCATCAACATTACTTTGATTGATATGAACAAGAAACAGCGTGTTATAGTGTAATAACTGTTCGAAGCAAAGATTTCAATTAAAGTGCTAAAAGTTAGAAACCAGTGCATGTCAGTTAAAAAGTTTAGATTCATTTATTGAACCATTTTTGCTTCTAAAAGTAACTATGGTTTTATTTGTTGTACATTTCAGAGTAAGTTATAACTGCATTTTAATTGGGTTTTTCAAATGATTCATTTTTGTCTCATTATGTACCCTTACTCCTTCTTTGAAAACCTTGAACTTTTTTGGAAGCAGTATTTGTCAATAGTTCTCTTTAATTTATTTTCATCCTTCCTTGTGTAATTGATAATTTTATCATTTTTTTACTTAATGTTTTTGCATCAGGTTATAGAGGAGAAGAAATATTAAATTTTTTGTTGAACACATGATTAACACGGGACTGCCTACACTTCAATTTCTTCTATGACTGCAAATATGCAAGATTTGCCCATGGCTATGAATTATATCTGTTTCAAATCAAATGCATAAAATTACAAATAACCATAATTATACCACGCATATTGTTAAACGTCAAGTTGAAAATTTCAGAACATTTACTTTTACTTTTAGTATAAAGTGCTTTTAATTCGTTCCTTATGATAAAAAATTTGTCAAATGAATTTTTAAATTTAGTATATTTTGCGTAAACTTCTTCTGATTCAGCTTCAAAACGGTTATTACAAATATGTATTTGTTTTTCGCATGTATACTATATATCTATATATAATGTGTGAATTTTTATTTTTTAGTTCAGTTTATCGCTTTATGAAAAAAACATATTGATCTATCATAATCAAAGAGTTTAAACTTTTTTTTGATCGATGAGGAAAATTTTTGTCAGTGATGGAATAGCAGCGAAAATAAAATTATGAGAATACATTTTGTTTCACATTCCATATATTATGTACGATAAAATAATTTTATTTATTGGTTTGTCGATTAATACATAATTTTATAAAATTGTAACAAACAGCAGATGCATGTAAATAAATTAAAGAAAATATACGGAAAAGACAGATTGAAATTTGCCTTAAAGGATCTGTAAGCAAGTACAGCAATTTAATCATATTTCTATAATTGAAACCAGAATTGTTTCAAACCTGTTTTGTTGAATAATATATATTAAAACATATACAACTAGCCCACAAGTTAAACAACTTGGTTTTTTTTTTAAATTTCATTTTATTTATTTTTTTATAAGATCATTTTATTACCAGTCAAAACTCATTAAAAATAAACTGATGTTTTCGTTCTGGGGGCAACACTTTAAAACTCCGTTTTCGAATATGCATTCTAAGCAAACATTAACAATTTACTGACGTCTGAAATTCCGATGTGTCGACGTATATAAATCATTGAGCAAATCAATTTGCTTTGAAATACGAAATTAAAGTTTATTTCAGCAAAAATTGACACTGAATGAACTTTAAACAAGAAAGTAAACAAAAGATGAGAAGGAAAAAGTTATTGCGAACTTGAGAAAACACACACAAAAAAGGAAAAAAAAAAAGAAAAAAAAGCATTATTGCACAGATTTAAATACAATTTTAATTATTATTAAAGCTCATTTTTTAGAAAAACAATATACAGTTAAAATTCTTTACGAAGAAAGAAGAAATAAATTAGCATGTTGAGTAATAGACTGTTATTTTAAGCTTAAAAAAATAAAGTTTAAAAAACTGAACATTTTATGTAGAATTAAAAGAGAATCCACCCTTCAATCACGACAGCTTACTACTTTAATCAGACTCGACGGAAGTCGCTGGGGAAATACAGGAAATATGAGACACTGTTACATTTCTACACATTGTTAAAAGTTTTTGAGAAAAGATATACTCCAGGGTGCAAAAACCATTATCAGACTTGATCCTCAAAATCAAAGTTTTTTTTCTCTTTTCTACTCTTTGTTTTACTATATTTTAATTTTGTTTCTTTCCTCCAAAGTAAGCTCACGCAAGTAAATAGCGAAACGCTTAAAAAACATCTTTCATTTTAAAGTTTATTTTAAAGAAAGATATTTACATGAGTCGACGAATAAAATCCACTCTAGAAACTTCACCGCAATCTAGCAATAATGCTTTAATTTTTTGGCACGATAAATATGCTGTTGAATTTATTTCGTTTTGCCTCAATTAGCATGCAATACACACACGTAATTGTCCTTGTTTCATGTTTAGTTAACGTGACGAAAAATATAAAAAATACACTGGTGTAAGAAAATAAGAGAATTTTCAGATTTGGGCAATTATCTCCAGAACTACTGGACCGATTTTAATGAAATTTGGTATGGACATACATTGAAGCAATACAAAACAAATAACCATCTAAATTTTAAAATACACAAGCATGATCATAAATCACACTCGTTAGAATCGGATGGTATGAAACAGGAATTGCAAAATTGAAAAAAAAGGGGGGGGGGGGGTAGTAGGGGTACGGTCGAGAGAGGGATTGCAGACTCAATGCATCGGGCTCAGTTACATGACTTTCATTATGGTACATGAAGAGGAATGAAAAGTTGCAGGAGGATTAAAAAAAGGTTTATTTAGCTGCATCTACTTCTTACACATATTGTTAAGTTTGTTGGAAAGTTTATGGAATTTCGTTATTATAGAATGGAATGAGCTCAGGTTTCCAAATATAGTTGTTCATGTGAGAGAAGAAGCGAATGTTGAGAGCACGGAACGCACTAAAACGTTTTGGGATGTGACTGAAAATTCAGGATCCATTAATATTATTCAACCTCCAAAACTGATGAAAAGATGACTTTTCTCAGTCGGTAATTTCTGACACAATAACTACTTCGTATGCACACACATTAAATAAATAATTATGTTTCCTTAAAACAAATATGTGTGACTCACACTTCTTGTAAAATGTGTGTTTCTTTTAAATAATTATGTTCCCATATGAGCACACGTCTTTGTTTGGCTCTAATTAGTTCTACATTGATTTTAAATAGGGGAATCCACTTTGGGCCAAAGTAACCCTAACACTAGGGTAATATTGACCCAAATAAGAAACAATTGCAAAGGTTAAAATATTATGATATAAACTGATCACTAGTCAATAAGTAAATTAAGATATCTCTAGATGCGTAAAACAAGTTCCCACAGCCTGGAAATATGAATAGCTATAAAAATGTTGTGTGTGTGTGTGTGAGAGAGAGAGAGAGAGAGAGAGAGAGAGAGAGAAAAGGATGAAAAAACTTCCATAATCTGGGCTGAAGTAGGCCACGTTTATGGTAATTCAAAATGTTTCCCTTGTTTCTCTTTATCTCAAGATGCTTTATCATTTTTGTGAAATTTTGCGCCATTTTATCAATTCCGTTTGCGTGGTGATGTATCAAATTTATAATAATTGCAAAAGTATCTTTAAAATATAGTCTAATGTTAAAATACTGTTATAGCAAATTTTCTGTGATTTCTAAAGCGCTTTTTTCTATCGATGCTCAAAATATTTGCGCATTTATTTGACTAATATAACACAAGAGTGACGAAACTTGCATCGCTGTAGCACTGTCATAAGAACTAAGTAAATTTATTTTACGCATTTTGAAAACTGTTTCACATTTTTCGGATGATTCGTAAAATTCGTTTAAATTCTGCAAACAACTTATGTTGTTTAAAATATTTCTGCTTAAATTTAGAAAAATAATTTTGCAATATTAATGTTTAAAAATAATCTCATAAAATTTAATTGTTAAAAAATATAATTTTCCTAAAACGTGGTTCCTCGTGAGTTTGAATCCCGAATTAGATAAAGATTTTAAATTTTTGGAAATCGTTTATATTTTATTAATTTGGTAATGTATTTACCATATACAACATTTAATGTTAAGCTCTAATAAAATAAATAGGAAAGTCAATTTAAACAAAATGCCTTGAAGTATTTGCAGTGAAAAATATATTTCGCTGTCGAAACTTTAAAATAAACTGAGGAATTTATCGGCCTTCTGCTCGGTGGAATTTTTTGATCATTATGGTTTAGTTTTCACATATGAATTATTTCATTCTTCCGTTACCATTGTAATAATACGGTAAAATCCAATACGAACAAAAAGAATGACAAAAACAAAACTCGCGTTCCATTTCTATTAAAAGAACGTATTGTTATAAAAGGGAATTTTCGCTTTGCTTCACCTACCCTTTTTCTGTGGAAACGATCAAAGGGGAAATAGCCTTGCGCGGACGGAAGCAATTATCTTGCATTCCGATTGCAAATAGTATCGTTTTTAAACTTTTGCTTTTAGGTACATTTAGTTTCGTTTTATTATCGGTTTCTTTTGTCCTCTCGCAGCGAAGTAGAAAGTAATGTTGCATAATTATTTTTTTAAAATATTTTTATCCTGGTTGGTGGCGGATTTGTTATTTGTTTCAATATGAAAATTTCATACTATTAAAATTCCAGTTCTAAAGCGGGATGAAAATCCGAAAAAACAATCAAAATACTCGCAAAAACAAGCCATTAGCGTAAGCGTATGGTTTACCAATTCCGTATGAAAATTAGCGTGTAATTAAATAATTTAATTCTAACGTGTTTACTTCTACTTTCTTTATCGCAATACATAATCGTAGCAGGAAAACCAGTCATTTTAGAGGGGTTAATATTTTCGAATTAAATTAAATAAACATTAAATTTTCAGGAAAAAACACTGGGTGTCCCAAAACGACCACATAGACTCTGTACAGCTAAATTCCTTGTTGGGAGTACATACAAAATGGCCAAAATACGATTCATAGCTTACGGAAAAAATACGGGAAATAGAGCATGACGTCACTGCCGGTGCAAGGAAAAAATATTTTATTGGACCTATCAACAACAGTATTTACCTTAGAGCAGGAATATAAATGGAGGGAGCAAGTTCAATAGTTAGCAAAAGCTGACCCAAAGACCCCAAGTCACGGAGCCAGCAACGATGAATGGTTGGCACGTTTTGCGTGAAACAAGCGAAAGAAACCAGATTTCTTCCAATGCTTTGTTTTAAATCTATCACGTGACTTGGGGTCTTGCTTTCATGAATGAAAGTCTTCACTCCCTCCATTTTATCTCTTCCCAATGGTATTTACATATCTTTCCAGATGATAATGTTAAAAATGTCATTTCACGTATTTGTTTTTATATGTAATGTACGTATACTGTTTTGATATGTACAATAAAGTGTTTTTTCTGGCATCGAAAGTGACGTCATAATTTGTTTTTTGCATTTTTCTCGTAAATATATGGCTAGTACAGGAACGCTTCTTTGTGCAGTTTCTATGTCTTCCCAACGAGAAATCTAGCTGTGCAGAGTTGCTGTAGTCGTTTTGGGACACTCTGTATGAGAATAATTTTAAACAATGAAAGTAACATAATTGATTATTATATTAAAGGAGAAAAACAAGGAGATATTTTTCCCTTTTCCGATGATTTTATAGGGCCTTACTGATAAAAACGTGGAAATATTAGATTAAAAAAACAATAGTGGTCCAAATATAGTTTTTTAAACTTTAATTGGGTAGATTAATGCATCAAAAAAATTTCGTTTCTCCCCCCCCCCTTTTTATTGTTCACTTGACGTAGATTCCTTTTCGAGCTGACGACCAATTACACGGCCATGTGTTTTAAAATTTAAAAATAAATTACAGTTAAATATACTAAAAGTAACTGTCTGACCACTGATGAGATCGAAAGGCGATCATCCTCCTCACGGGTAAAAATGCACGCATCTATTTAGTTGCAGGAATCCCAGTTCATCCTACAGGTACAGTAAGCACCGTTTATACGTTTCTCTTTTATAAGTTTTTATCAATTACACATACGTTTTTAAAATTAGTCCCTGCAAAGTCTAATACACATTAATCTATATCTATTATACGTTTTTTCGTTTGTACACTTTTTTCATATAGTACCTTCGAAAACGTATAAACGGTGCTTCACTGTACTTGTTAGCCTCTAAAATAAGCACTCTGAATCACACTGAAACCATCTCCCTGAAAGTCCGTAGTTGGACAATATAGTGTAACACTTAGTGGGCTTAATTATAGCTTGACATGAGCGCTGAAGGATGCAATTGGAGGAATGACAAAGAAGAAAGAAAACCCCTTTTTAATGAACGTTTCTAGTTAGAAAAAAAGTGGTTCATTAAAAAATTCTGTGCAAAATACTGATTATCTAAAAGAATGTAAAAGTAAAAAGAACTAGCGAAGACAATAAATGAATATGAATGAATATTGAAATGGTTATACAAAGAAAGGGGAAGTAAGATAAAGAAGAAGAAAATGCAACTGATTCCGTTTAAGAGTTGTAACAATGCGGGCTTCACTTTCTGAAGTTTAAACCAAATGCCAAACGAAGAATATCTTCCAAAACGTTGAAGTAACTACTTATTAATACATTAATCTAAAAATTTAATAAATGTTGATCTTTATCCGATTTTAAAAGTAGAATAGAATCAAAATAAATTTTAAAAAAATCTTGAAAATTTATTAAATTGCAATATCAATTATTAATAAGGAAGCAGTAAAATTTTGTTAATTATTGTTAGGTTGTTATGAAAACGTATTTTTACAAATGAGGCACTGAGAAGTAAAGGGATGTAAAAGGACATTTTCAAGTTTTCAGTAAAACGCATTTAATAATAAGGTCCTAGGTAGAATTTCATTGAAAAGTGTTTCTAAATCATGCTGTATGTCATTACCTATCAGATCAACTAGTATTATATGTTTCCCCAAGACAGAGGAGATTCTCATCCAGCATTAGTACTAGTCATGTCCCATTTTGTTAAAATTATGCCAATTACATCATTTTTTTCTCACTACCTTATATTTAAATCACTCATTATTGCAAAAAAAAAAGAAATATTTCATTTCATTAAAGTTTGAGTTCATTAAGTCTTCAGAATATTAATAAAGCTGCAATTTAGTAATATTTCATGTTATTCCGACAAACAATTTTAACCTATCATAAAACGGCGTTATAATCAATGTTATGAAATTATAAATGCACAACAAGTGAAAAGCATAAAAGCAGCTATAACTTAAAAATATTAACCACAATTTTTGTTGGAGGGGAGAGAAGGTTGGTAATAATAATGCATAAAAAAATATAAAAAAAATGAATAAAAAAATTAAAAAAAAAAAAAAAAAAAACGGGATTAGAAGAAAAAAAAAACGTAGATACTTATGTGCTTCTGCTTCCGATTCAAAGTTTAAACTTAATATGGTAATAATTGGCATGTGTGAACATTGTATAGCTTACTATGTATATTTCTGCAGTGATGTCAGTACTAGTCCTAACTCTGAACAAAACATTCAGAGCTTATGGACCATTTTTTTTTCTGTGGTGGTAATTTCTTTGTTTGAGCAGGTGTTGCATGAAACTTCATTACAGTATTCGTAACGCGAAAATACATTTTTAACGAATTAATGAGCTAAAATTAATTATTGTTAGCACCGTAGGACATTCAGGTAAAATATTGACAATATTTGCTTTTTTGTATTGGATTAAAATTATCTATTTTTTGAAATTTTGCCCTAATTGGGGCAAGTGTTAACATAACATCTTCAGCACATGTGAACAGCTTCTCGATTCCTCTCTATAATAAGAATAATAATGAAGCATATTGTAAAGTTTAGAAAAATGAATAATATTTATAAATTATATTTAATGAACAAAATATTTTGATTAAAAAATGTTAAAAATCATTTCAAATACATTAGCATACCCTGTAAGAAGGTTTAAAGCAAAATAAAGTAAGAAAAATCTTTACATAATGAAATATTATTTGTTCTATTCAGCCTATTTGTTCATTTCTTGTATATTAGTTGATTAGAATCTGTAATGAACGTAAAATATTGACAGTAGGCATGGTTATACTTTTGGAAAAATATACTTTCTTATTGATACATCATTGTGCAACATAACTGACACAGCACATGTTAAAAACCGTTCAGTAATATTCGAAAAAAAAAACATATATGTTTCATATTCAAGAGTAGTTCTTTGAAATGTAATCGATACTCCAGTATTTTCAACTCTCCATAAGTGTCCAATACTTGTTTACATTTGCTTCCCTGCAAGGCCCCAAGTCAATGCTAAGACATTTTTAAAATGCGCATAAAGTAAAGAAATATTTTTTTAAAAGAATCTCAAAAAAAAAAAAAAAAACAAAGATGGGGAAAAAAAAAAGAAACGGAATTTTTTTTCCTCAATCATGGGGACATTTTTGCTTTAAAAAATTTTAATATTATGTTTCTAAATAAATAAACAAAATTTAAAAAAAAAACTGTCCGCATATCTCATCCCCCAAACTCTCCTATAGGTTTCAGATACTACATATTTCTTCGATTTTAACAATTGCTGGGAAAAAAGTTATCATAAAAAATTACGTTTAGTTTTTAGAATAAATGCTATATTGTGCGATATATATAACCGATTTAGAAATTATTCATAGTTACGCTTTTCATAGACGTAACTTAAGCTTGCATGTGTAAAAAACTTCTTGTTATTCTATATCCGAAAAAAACAATCTCGGGAAAATCCTTTTGAAATACAATATAATAACTTTCCGTAATCAACTATGCGTATTGACGTAAATATAGAAATGGTTACAGTTTGGTTTTAGTTTCATCTTTTTGTAATGCTTTTAGGACGAGGTACATTTACCTAACTGTCGTGTTGAATGTACTCACATTTATATTATATAGATTGCACAAAATGAATAGTCATCTGTGCAGTAAACTCTTTCACATTTAAGACTTAATTAGACTAACCTACGATGTTAAATAAGTGGTATTAAATAATACGGTGCTTAATCAGATTAAACTACGGTGTTAATAGTAAAAAATTGCGTATAAATAATTATGATATTTTATTGCATGTTCGATTGTTTATCCTTCTGGAAATAATTTAAAGTAACATTATTTATAGCATATTTAAAAGCACTTCTTTAATTACACACTAGAATAAATAAACGAATTTCAGAGAAAAAACATGGTATGGACAATTGGGCGTAACTAAATAAATTGCATGTTTGGTACTATAAATAACTTAGAATGAGATTGAACACCCAAACAAATGATTTTGAGTCAAAAATCAATCACTTTTATGGATTGTTCTATCCTGTGATTTATATCTAAGGAGTAACAATGTTTCTTCAAAGGTACAGTTTATTCATGTAAAGTTGAATTAATTTTCTTTACATACAGTGGCTCCCAAAAGTGTTCGTACACCTTGAAATTTTGTAATAAAACCAAATAACGCACAACTGAATTCGAATATGAAGTCAAATTCTTTTTCACATTATTCCTATGCCATTCTGAATAAAACCCAGTAGTTATTTTCAAAATATTTCCAGATTTTATTTTTGAAATTTGTCAAAAAACGAAGAGAAAGAGAAAAAATACGCCACAAAAGTCATCGTACACTGAAATATTTCCGAATAAATTCGTAATGAAAATTATCATATGTGGTTTTTTATTATTTTTGCCTTGTAATGACACTGTAAAGTCATTTGGCTTTAATTTTTTGCGTATTTATTCCCTAATATTCTGCTTATTATTTTAAAATGGCAGGTATGCGTAGAAAACAACAAACACGATTCGAAATTTGACTTTTTTTCCCTCACAGTAGCCGTAAATTGGTTTGAAATGTCTCTAAAATAGTTAATTTATACCATTCTATAGAGAAGTGCTTGATAAAATGCTTTAAAGACAAGAATCGGATCGAAAACAAGGTAAGAAAAGGTCAATTGGCAAAGTTAACACTGCATGATCAGAGGTTTACAGTTAAAAAAATTATGAAAAATGCACATTTGAGTGCTGAAAAAGTTTCTGCTGAACTGAATGAAACATTTTACGTTTAATTTTCACCTAAATTGTTCGCCAAGTTCTCTGATTAGCTGGATTAAATGGGACCTCTTCCTACAGAAATTTTCTTGTTCGTGCGAAAAACACTAAGCTTACGCTTTCCATCGTAATATCAATGATAAATAAGCTCAAAACGTCTTGGAACAACATCTTACTTATAGATGAAAATAAATTCAACATTTTTGGTTAAATTGTTGTATAATTGTAAATGGAAGAAAAAAATGAGGAATTTAATCTGAAGAACTTAGTTGGATCAGTTAATCAGGACGGTGAAGGTGTTTTAGTGTGAGGGTGCATTACAGCATCAGGACTTGGAAATTTGCAATTTTTTGATGAAATAATTAATCATGCTGTTCATTTAAATATTTTAAAAAGCAATTTTAAACTAGCCGAAAATTTGGTAATCGGAAACAACTTTGTTTTTTTATCGAGATAACGATAAGAAGCACACGTTTGCGTTTGGTGTCTCAAAAATTGTCCTTAAGCTTAGAAATATCTCCTCAATCGCTAGATTTAAACTTAATGGAACATATTTGGAAATATCTGGTAGCTAGATTACTAAAATACACCATTGAAACGAAAAGTGAACTAGAAACAGTAAGACTCGAAGTGCGGCTGAACACTTACTCAGAAATTGAAAAAAAAAAAAAAAAAGAAAGAAAAAACAATGAAGTTTATTCCCAGACGTTTAAAAGCTGTTGTTGATACTGCATGATATTCTACTAAATAATAACTTTGCAAAAAGTTAGATTATTTACTAAATTTTTGACATTTTTTCAAAGTGTACGAAGACTTTTGTGAGATAAAATTTCCGGCAATTTTTGGTTTTTTATTTTTTTAAAATTATGTTTTAATGTTTTATTAAAATTTTTTATGTAGTTTTATTAAAAATAGATCATAGATCTTATATTAAAATACCTATTCCAAAATATTAACTCTAACCAATGGATAATGGCCTATTTTATTGAAAGTCGTAGGTGTACGAACACTTTTGGGAGCCACTGTATGTTTTCCGTCTTAGTCTTATATAGTTTCTAGGAAAACACATATTGAGGGTTTTATGCACCAAATAGAAACTAAGATGGTTGCATATATTTTTAAAAATATTTCTTAAGGATTTATAAAAAAAAATGACCATTAATTTACTCCATATATTAGTTCAACGATTGTTTGAAAGCAAAACATTACGTACCTGATAATGGATCAAATCAACTTTTTTTTCTTTTTCTTCGAACTCTTTTTTTTTCGTTGATACGATTCAATTTTGTGGATCAAACTTCGTATTTCGTCCTCTTTTGAGAGCAATAGGCTTCTTAGTGTGTCATGTAGTTTCATGACATGCTCTGACATTACTGGAATTTGGTACTAATCTTTAGTCCAAACCCAAGTCTTGACTCTTGAAAGTCCCTCAAATTACAACCATGTAAGAAATTCAGTTTGCAATTTAACTAACGTAGACTCTCAACCATCCTGAACTTCGTTCCTGCCTTTTCATTGTAAAGATTTTTTTTAAAATTAAGCATTGCATTATTCTACATATCAATTCCTGTTTCTCATATTTATATTACTTAGGATGTATTATATTACTTACATTTTTATAGTTTTACAAAAATTTATAACTGTTTTGACGTATTTCGGGATTTTAAGGTAGTTTACATGCAAAAAAATAAAGAAAGAATGATTGAATATGTTAATACACCTGAGGGTGGGAGGGGGGCGGTAAATGAGTATCTTAAACATTCTTCTTTTATGTAATTATGCTATTCCGTTTTACACATTAACTCTTATATTTATCTTTATGTCATCTCATGTTATTTATTCATGAACAATAAAACTTTTATAGACCCAAGTTTTAGTGTTGTAAGAAAAAAATGTATAAGAAATAAAATAATGGAAGGATGCGTGAACTCGAACGAATAACCCCCCAACTACTCTGAGACTGAGACTGAGACTGATATTTCATTGATGAGGTCAATCTGTTGTTTTAATGTTGAACTTATTTATCATTTCGTCTCGTCACTTTTGTGTCATAGTATTTCAAATTTAAAAGTACTATGTAATTTATATTAAAGAACATAAATTAAGTACTTGGATAATCAAAACACGTAAGTTAAATTCTTTTTTTTTTAATTTGAATTTTGAGATTTTTTTGTGTGTTCTGTTTAACACGCTGTTTCTACCTTATGTTTATAAATTTTTTGACTATTTTACGCAAATGTCTGTTTTTTTTGTTTCTGTTCATTAAACTAACTATTCAGTCAAGTTTGTGATAACACGCACTCGCTTCGTAAAAGAAATATACAAATTGTTTTAAAGTGTCAATGAAAAAAATGAATAAATAAAAAAGATTGCAAAATACACGGTATATGGCGTCGTATACTCACACAAACTCCAAGATATCAAAGAAAGTGAACTGCCACAACTAAAATCTAAAAGCATTTTAAAAGAAAGTGTGGTATCCATTAAACAAATCTTTAGAAGCTTTAAAGAACACTTTCGTTTACTTTTTCCATTTTTGCAAAGAAAAATCAATTTTCTGAGCTTATATGGCATTCTAAAATGTCCCATATTTTTACAATTTACTTTAAAGTAAGCTTTTTAACACATATTTTTAAACAGAAGAAAGTTATCATTTTTAATACAGTACAATAAATATGATAATGCATAAGCGTACAAAAAGAGTAACGAATGAAAAATGATATA
Source organism: Uloborus diversus (assembly GCF_026930045.1). NCBI lineage: Eukaryota > Metazoa > Arthropoda > Arachnida > Araneae > Uloboridae > Uloborus > Uloborus diversus. The sequence goes on from NC_072735.1 coordinate 44,219,310, forward strand.
GAAGACATATAATAACAATGAAAGCTAAGTCATCATGCCTACAGATGATTTTAAACAACAATTTGAAAACCACAAACTACATCCCGTGCGCAATAAACCAACAGCCCAGCTATGACATCCGTTGACAACAGTTGCGTCACTTTGATGAATTCATCAGTCTGAATAAGTAAATAGCCCAACTGGAGACAGATGTCCTCACATTGAAGTTCAATAACCGGGCTATCGGTATATTGTACATATTACTATTATCATCATCATCATCGTCATCACCATCATCATCATCATTATCGTTATCATTATTATTATTGTTATTATTTTTATTATTATTATTAATATTATCATTATTATTATTATTATTATTATTATTCTCATTATTTTGTTTCTGCAAGGGTAACTTTATCATGTTAACTAAGTTCACATATTTGACTTTGATAAAGAGTGTGTCGAAAAAAAAGTCAATAACATTTTTAAAAAATAAATAAACACCTATGTGTTCCTTAACTTATTATTTATTAGAGTACACAATAAATTGACTCTAAAATATATTAAAGCTTCGTTTTCGTCAGAAGAGAATCATATTTATAGTGATGAGATATGAACAAAGAGTGATTTTTGAAAAAAACCTATATTAATAGAAGTTTAGTTAAATCATATTAAAAGGAAAACGTGTTTGTATTCTGCAGTAGTAACTTAATAAATATAACTTTAAGAAGAAAACAAAAGCTGTCAAATCTATGCAATACGGAAGTAAATATAAATTGATTAAATGGCAAATAAATATCAATTTTTATAAAAATCCAATGAGATTCATCGTGAAATATTTTGAAATAAATGTCTTTTAGCATAACAATGAAACTTGTAATCGCAACAGAAAAATAATTGAACAATACGAAATATAAACAAGTCACTGATTTTCTCAATTAGCTCATCCAAATAATTTGAGCCAATGCATTTATGTTTTCTAAATATTGCATGAAATATATTGATAATTACTCCTTCGTCTCAACATTAGATTATCTGTTATTAACTCCTTTTTTTGGAGGATAATGCAAGGGGATATAATGTTCTTTCTTACAATTTACTGTGACTTGCTTTAGAACTTCTGTTCTTCCCAACGTGAAATAAAGAAAAGCCTGCTTTTTTTAAATATAATTAAAAGCTAATTTGGAACTGCCGAACTGAGACAATTATTAAATGATATTCGTAAAATAATTGGTATTTATGAAAATTAAATCAGATAAAACAGTAAAAGTATTTCTTAGAAGCTACTTGGAATTACATTTTTTTTAAAAATATAAATATACCTAAACTTAGAAAATTTCCTTCTTTTTGTATATTATATTTACTCTTATCAAACACAATTGCATCACCACGGGAAAGGGAAGCGCTTGCGTTGCAAGACATCCGCTGGAAGGGACTGAAATCAAATTGGATAAAAGAACTTCCCATTTACTTCTATAAAAATTCATTCCATTATTTTTTATTTTATTTTATTTATTTATTTATTGCGTTTGCAGGGGGGGGGGGGTCGGCACTACAAATTACGGAGCATTTTCATTAGCATTTTAACACTTGAGTTATTTTTATAGTATTCTTATGACGTAGGTGAGTAAAAAAGGTCCAATGCTTCTGATAAACCACTCTCAAAATGTAGATTTTTTCAAAACTACGAAGAAATGGTACTGCATTGAAAATACTGAATATCAAACAATGCAAACGGAAGATTTTGAAGAAATTGTATTGATAGACCATTTTTGTGTACAATGATTTCAACTACGAAGTTGAATAGTTTTAATTCCAGTTACAGAATATATTTTAATTTCCATGCGTTTAAACTCTTAGTACTTTAAATTATGATACGTTTCTGAATTTTTAACCATATTAATCTCCTTAACCACCCTAACTTTATAAAGGTAACTTATTTATCATTTAAAGAAAAAAAAAGTGTAAGAAACAAATGATGTAATTTTAGTTAATTTGGTACTTGTCGGTGCTCAACTGTATTTTGTAATTATTTAACACTACACTCTTGTACAAATTAATGAAATCAAGCCAATTTGCTTTACAAAATTACCTTTATTTACATCATTTAATTTAAAAAATACAAACGACCACTTAGTATGCCCCCCACCCCCCCACCCCTTTTGTCCTGCACCATTTTCACTGTACTGGGCATAGAGTCAACTAGAGTTTTGCACTTTTCATTTCAATTCCTTTACTCTAAAATGGGTTTTTAGCACAGCACAAATAATCTTTTTCTTTTGTTGTGTAATCAGATTTTCACTTAATGTCAAAATGGCCTGCCTCTTCAGTGTAGAAATATCAATGACTAGCAAAAAGATAAAAGGTGACCGGATTGAGAAAAAAAACAGCAAAAATATGTAGAGATTTATAATGCACAATACACAATATTTATGACAAAAACACGTGAGATTCTAGCGCCTAATCAACTGGTAAGCTAATTTTTTAACAAAGATGGAAAATTCAAAAATTAAAAATTCCCAAATTCCATCATCCATGAACTCAAAAACTACCCGGCAGATTTGGCTGAAACTTTCACCGTTTGTTATTTTTGGTACTGGGAATGTTTATAGACCAGTTCGAAAAAATCCGATCGATAGTTAATTTTTTATTCCAATTTTAGTCACAATCCATTGGATAAATACGAATAAAATTATCGGCTGCACAAATTAATTCGCGTGAAAGATCTCACTGATAAGAAGTTAGCTGTTGCCATTTTTCTTGAGTTTGAACAAATAAATTCTTTCTTTATTGTTTTATGGCTTTTCATGCAACGGAGGGATTTAAAAATTTTTCTATTTGATATTTTTAGCGATTGATTGATCTTGCAAACTGCATGAGTACAAAATTTTAGTATAGTCACGGCTTCACTTGATACGTGTTTCCAGAAGACGCGATAAGACGCGTATCGAGTGAAGCCTTGGTATAGTAAGCTAATCGGGACTTTTTGACACGCGATTTAGACACGTGTCACATCAGTATAATGATGTAAACTTCTGCCCCGTTCAACCGATTGTCATGAAAATCAGTATAATGATGTATTTTTTTTTTTTTTTTTGTTGGCATAGCAACGCGCGTCGGGTACAGCTAGTACTAGAATATATTATATTCTGTGAATTTTCTTTTTCCCCCATTATTTTCCAAATCATGTGAAGCCGTAGCAGCATCTAATCAAAAGCAACATTATTGTACTGTTTTCGTTGTGAATACTCTTTGCTTTATTATTAATATTGTGCCCTCGTTTAGGAGTAAAAGTCGTTTGTCGATACATATTTAAAAGTGATTTCCCGATTTAGCAGCCTTAAGAACGCTAAATACCAAACGTGGCTGTCAAAACACAATTTTGAAACTATTATAAAAATAGTTAAACGCTGTCGTGAGAAAAAAGACATATTCTTGGTATGTTCTGGAGATTAAATTAAAATATTAAACGAAAACAACGGATATTCATACGCACAATTCTTTGTGTAGACCCAACAATTAGTTTCTATTTCAAAATCGTGCATAGTTGCGATGTTTAGAGCACAAACTCTAAATTAGGAGAGGGCATTTAAAAGTTTCCGTAGGGAAATTATGTACTTGATTGAAAGCAACGATTATAAAACTTAAGGTAATCATTGAATTTGGATCCATTTTATGCACTGGTAAGAAAAAAAAAAGCTTGAAATATGTGGCTGACTGGTTTATATGAACGATAACAAGAAATACAAGGGGCGCAACAACTTTTCCAGTTTTTCAGTATGAACAGTCTCCATAAACCCTCGAGACCAAATGTAATAATAAGAAAACATAGTTTTTTTTTTTATCATTTCCAAAGTCTATTTTAAATTAATTTAGGGAGTTTTTTTTTCGTCAACCTTAAACTTTAAGCTCAATTTTTGTTACAATTTTTAGTTTTACACATTTTTACTTAGACTGTAGCTAAGTATAGTGATGTATAAACTATGTTTACAGAAATCTATCGTTTCTAAAAAACTTTTCCAGACACGCTAAGTTTAAAGAAATTTTAAAACGAATTATTGGAAAACTCGACTTTATTAAATAAATGTTTCAAGTAATACATATTTTAAATGTGATTTAATCACCTTTATCTCATTCACAAATATTTTCACATCCTAAAAACTCTGTTGTTTAACGTGTTATTGTATTTTGTTTTCTCAAAATGAATTAAAATAGCTTAGGAGTAACATATTTCATAAAAATACTAATACAGTTTTAATAACATAAATATATGTGTCTTTTAAATGTTAATCAACCTGTTTTAGGGTTTTTTTTTTTTCAATGTACAGGTATGCAAATTGCGCTTCTCGAATAACTATGGAAGGGTGTAACTGTTTCTTCATGATTTTACTTCTGCCCCCGTATTTATTTATTTATTTTTTTTAAAGCAGTGTATTCCGGACATGCGTTTTATTTTTATAAAGAACCCATTTTTATTGCAAACGCTGTCAGCTTATATATGAATGGACATCAACACAAAGTATAACGTTCTATCAGTTTTTTTTTTTTTTTTTTTTTTTGCATTTCTACACTAAGTTCACGACTGTTTTTAAACATATTAGAGAAAATGTCGTAACTAAAAGTAAAAAAGAAGAAAACATATTTGTAACATTGCCAAATCTCTGACTACGTTAACAAGCTATAACTTTAAAAAAAACAACAAAAAACAAATGCAGTTATAAGGAAACTATGATATAAACATTGTAAGCCATAAAGATATATGCCGTATGTGCCAAAAAAAAATCTGTTGCTTAGCTAGAAGTGCCAAGTCGGTAAACTTGGAAAAAAGCCTAAAATGTCATTTATTTCTATGCATACACACAAAAAAGGTAATTTTCATTTATTTAATTCATACGAAGTAACATGCAATTAACCTTTCTTTCGTTAAAACATTATCGTTAAAAAGAAAGTGATAAACAAGCATGAAGAATGGTTTGAATTTTCTGTGAAATTATATGCTGTAAAAATTAATATTGAAAAAAAAATAGTAGTTTCAGTGTATCTAAAAGATAATTTCCTCAAAAACGTTCAATTTATTTTAGAGCTTAAAGAGCTCTACAGTAAAGGAACAAGAACGAAAACAATTATTTTAAATCCCCTTAGCAAAAATTGAAGCTTTCGCTCCAGTGGAATTCTATTCTAGAACGAACTTCTTTGAGATTTTTAGCTTTTGTCAATTGCCGTCCACATCAAGTACAAAATTTAATTTAAAAAGTAGATTGTTTGCCCTCGCAAATGACCAACTGCAGGAAAGATATTTATCAACGACTGAAAGTGATAGTTAGTTGAAAGAAAAGAAAATTGTATTTTTATTTGTAGTGTGCACATGTATGCAGGAAATAATTTGATGAAAAAAATATTTTATACAATGTCCGTTAAAAAATCAAGCAAGGCGTGTTATGCAAAAAATGATTACAGATGCGTCACTCTCATAAAAAGTCATTTTGAGAAAAAATATAATCAGTGGAATCACATGACACCGTTAACAGCGTTAGAGATATGTAAGGGCTTTATAAAAAATTTTGGTCTTGAAAAATAAAAATATTTTTTGAATAGTTAGTAATCCCTTACTGGTGAAGGAATGACGGATTCATCTTATATAAATCTTAGCGTATGTACCTATGTATCTATGTATGTATGTATGTCCAAATTACTTCTCCCGAACGACATTAAACCGACTATCGAACCAGGGTATCGATGGATTCGTAATCTTCCTCTCTTTATGTTCGGCTATTTATTAAATTCGGCTATTATTTAAATTAATTCTCCGATAATAATTAGCGAAGATTTTAATTAAAAACTACTAATTATGACACTTAGATTTCGACACAAAATCCTTATTTTTCAAAGGCTTTCCTCCATTCAATTCATTATTCAGTGCTTCATCTCAACTTTCCGTAGCAATGCTTTTTAATGAAATGAGTAGCGAGATGAAAATTATTAAATGTGTGTGAAAGACATGTTGCCATTTTTTTTCTTAAATATAAATAAATAAAATTTTTGGTTTTTGTTTTGAGGCTTTTTCTGCAATCGGAGATTTAAAATGTTTACTTTTTGGGTATTTTTCCCCCAATCTGCCGCAAAATTGTACTGATTTGTTTTTTCTTTGTTCAAGCCTGATTGTTGAACACGCTTCGCTAGACATAACTAATTATTTTCGAGATACACCGCGCAAAGCCGGGCAACGCAAGCTAGTTTTAATTTAATTCTTGTAGCTACGCCTAACTGATATTTAAGTTCATTAGCACAATAATATTCTCAAACGAGGAATTATTTTATTATTATTTTCTAAGTTTCTTGTGTAATTTTATTTCTTTTAACTGTAAAAGCAGCGGCGAGGGAATCAGGGATGCAAAAATTTTTATCTGGTTATATGCTTTCATAGGGATTCCATAAACTAACTTAAAGACGCAAATGTGCTGGCAATATTTTCCAGGTTTCCTGCTGTAAATTGCTACTTTTTTTTCTCATAACTAAATACTTTTTTACATTTCTGGGAAAGGAAACTGTTGTGAGGAAATAATACTATACCCACTGGGGACAGAGCTTAAACATAATTGTCTGAACGAATTTTTATTGAAAAATTATTTCCATTTTTTTCTTTTTTTTTTTTTTTTTTTTGTCCCTTATACTATTCAATATTTTGAAATTAAAACCGACAAAAATGTAATCTTATCGTTTGTTTTCTAAGTTTTCTAATGATAAAGTTTTGTTTATTTTTAATAACAGTGGGAACAAGTGAGGGAATGATATTTTGGTACTTTATAAACAAATACAATTAGGGCGGACCTGGGCACATTTACGAGGATTTTTTTTCAATAAATATTCTAATTTTTATGTTTGAACCTAGGAGATTTTAGACATTGTGGTTTTATGAAGCAACTAATGAAGTGAAAATTTGTATATTGAGTTGTTTCTCAGCTTGTGTTTTTAACCGTAAAAAAATGTTTTTTCAGTCCAAGTCGGTTGCGTAAACTTCCCTCGAACACGGGGTAAGTGGAGCACATTTACGCACATTAAAAATGATGCCAAGGAGTAAGTGAAATAGATATTTAACCAAGCTTAAATATTTTACTCCTTTTAAAACACTTAAAAAAATAAGAAAATCTCAAATAATTAATTACAGAGCATTTTATATTCCTAAAACGATTTGGATTTATTGCTAATGAAAAGCAGAAACTATTTTAGTCAACTTCTTCATCACTGTTATATTTTATTAACAAAAAATAAAGTATTTCTTTTCGCATACTTGTCATGGGACTGCGGTTTGACATCTAAGACATAGAACCCTGTCCTTTTCTTTTTCCGAATGATTTTGTACTTTCAAACAGTTGATGCAAGCACAAATTTCTACTTCGTAAACAAAATCGTTCATTAATTTCCTTTTTACATAGTGTACTAACTTTTACCCTGTCGCAGGTTTTGTCTTCATACTTTTTTCTTTGATGTCTTCTATTTTTGTAGTTTCTAACTGCTGTTGTCTGAGGGCTTCTATAATCGGAGTATCAGTTAGGATTCTGAACATCCTTAATTTTTTTTCCTTTCTTTGTTCTTAATCTTTGGTCCTACTTTTTAAATGGTCTCAGTTGGGGTACCACATATGTGACGATGCGGAAGGTCTATTGGGAGAACTACTTGGATTATCGATAAGCCTTTTCATTATTTTGCATCTAACGTGGTTCTGTTCGTGTTTTGAGCTTAATGTCTTACTGTCTTTAAAATAAAGAAAATGTATTACCGGCTGAATAATGTATAAAGTTAAAGCTAAACAATCATGAAGACAAAACTATATGATTGTTAGGTATAAGATACGAATCTTTTACTTAATTTTAAAACGAATGGTGATTTTCAAAACTAAATAACTTGAAAATACTAAAAATTTGAAACTGTTTAGAGCAGAAAAAGGGTCTGAGCCCCCTTTAGAAGTAAGACAGAGTAGCGAGACACAGTAAGAACGTGCGTAAATGTGCCCCTATGAAAACTGTGTAAACGTGCCCAGTCGGAAAGTTTGGATTTATTTTTAACGTGCAAGAAAATGTAATAACTTTTCTGCCCATACAAATACAATTCTCAGAAAAGTATAAAATTCTGAATTTTTTAATATATTTATTGGTTCTTAACTGTTTATTATTTACTCACAATAAGTTACAAAACGTTCAACACAAAATTTACTCAACTTGATTGAAAACGGAATTTCCTATCCGCATGCTAAACCGAAGCTAGACTGATGCTAAAAAACTTGTGATAATATTGGCTAGGGATCAACGATTCAAGTTAATGGTCAACACAGGCAGAGGTCAAATAATGACCAAAAAATGGTTTGTCACCAGTTTCGCCGACAGTTCGAATTGCCTCCCCCTTTAATATATCAAAAGGTATGATTGAAACTGAAAATCAAGGGGAGGGGCGTAAATGAAATGTTGGCAAAACTGAGAAGATACCCAAAAAATCACACAACATAAATTAGAAAAACGTTCAGGAGTTGTAAAGAAGTTAGTTTGGATAATTTTCAAAAATTCCAATTCGAGAGAGGTCAACAATTCTGATATATACTCAAACTTTTCCGTTATAATCCCGATCCCCGTCAAATGATGTCCAGTGGTGCTACACCGGCAATCTAAATTATTGTACAGCCTCTTACCGGAGAAATCGTCCTAAAGTAGGGTTAACAGTCACTACAAATCCTGATGCTAATTATGCCCTTTTCGAGTGAGAACATCAAACTTTTAAAATTAACATCAGGAGGAAATCAACTGTTTCAAAATACCAAAAAATTCAGAGTAAAAACACCATTAAAATCAGAGTAAGCACAACAGTGTTTTTTTTTCCTTCAGATCCTATTTATATGAGGACAATAGTACAAAAAACATTCCCTATAGCCTCTATGAGAAAGGTGATATCAGCATTTTCAAATAACATCTCCCTCTGAAGATCTCCGTCATGATTAATTCCAAAAATTTTCATCAGTACAGGTCCGATTGCATAAAAAACAAATTAAAAAAAAGAAAGAAAGAAAGGACAATAGTCTCCATTGTCGCCATTTAAGTAGGGACATTAATTCCGCAAAATCCTAATCAGCATCATTAATCCTTTAAAAACACACACAAAAAGAAAAGATGAAATCAAAAGTTTCATAAAAATTTAAAACAATTCGTCAATGCGCTAATGTAGTCGCCTGTTGAGACTAAAGATAAAAAACGGATTTGGCGAATTAATTTACACTTAAATAGTAGTTTTTATTTTATTTGAGAGTGTTGTTTTACTAATTTGGCAGATTAATTTTAACTTCAATACCTTATGCATAGTATTTAATGATCTAATGAACTGGGGGTAGGTTGGGAACGACTCTATTTAATAAACTTCTTTATTTAGTTACCTGATTATTGTACAGAGCAAAAAAAACCCGACGTTGCCTGGATCTGTAATATTTATGAGAAACACAACACAACTGCTTTTATTCGTTTTCTTCTATAACTGAAATAACTCAAAACACACCGTTTGGGCGTGATTAAAAACCGAGCTTCTTCCTTACCCATAAAAGTAAAATGTCAATAAGTATGAAGAACAACATAGTACTCTTTTAGAAACGAAAAAACGACATTTAAGCACATACAAATTTGAGGAATTTCCAAAATATGAAATAAAACTTCACTTGTAAAAAAGATTTATGTATTTTTTTTTTTTTTTTGAATATATTCGAAAATATTCTCTGAATTTGGATTGAAGTACAAACTTTGAAAAATATATCGATATATTGCCAAGTGTCCATCAAATTATAACATCCTTTGAATTTACATCGAAATCAACAATGATTTCCCCTCAAAAAGGGCCAAAAGATCTCTAGAATCACCCGAATGCAACCAAAAGGGGTGCAACCAAATGGGGAGTTGCATAACTAGACCACTAGGGGTCTACGCACCAAATTTCAACTTTCTAGGACTTACCGTTATTGAGTTATACGACATACACACGCACATATGCACATACATACGTACATACAGACGTCACAAGAAAATTCGTTGTAATTAACTCGGGAATCGTCATTACGGATATTTTGCATGTCTATACATTCTTAGGCACTTATCCACGTCTGGTAGAATCGAAAAAAAAAAACAAAAAAACTCAATATTCATTCGGGGTGAGTAATTGGAAATTAAGGTCGATTTTTGAGTGAATTTTTTTTCGCGAAAGGAAATAAAAAGAAATAAAAACTGTTAACACATTCAAAGATATAAATCGAAATTAGTCAAAGTTGCAGATAATCAAAGTAATTGCAAAATCTTTGCAGTTAATATTAAGTTCCAATTTTCTACTATCTGTATATGTGATTAAAAAAAGAAAAAAAAAACAATTTTCTACCATCAGTGCAGGTGATTAAAAAAAAAACTATCAGTGTAGGTGATTAAAAATGCTGCAGTGTACGTTACATGTTCTAAATTTGATCTCTCTCTAATTAGTAAACGACTTTGACTTGAAAAAGACAAGAAATAACTGTGCACTTAATGAGAAAAAAGCAAAACTCGATGCAAGAAAAATAACAAACTAATTAACTAATGAAAAGCAATTTTACTTATCTTGTAGATGGTATTGCATGCACGGAGAAGTTTTACTATTTTTGTGTATCAGCCTCCGTTAAAAAATAAATGGCATTATCATATCAAAGCCGAAATTATACGTTTTTGTAGAATTTTAAGGCGACATACAAAATATGCATCATTTGAGGCACTAAATAAACAATGAAAAAATAACTGTTATTTTATCAGTTGAATGCTCCATTTACTGATAAACTATCTCAGTAGAAATCGTACATGAGTCTATGGTTTGGGCAAAGCTAACCTGGTAGCATTGTGAAGACTAGGCATATTCTAATCACAGAGCTCTGATGCCGCCAGTTTAGTTTTTCTGTAACTATAAATACACATATAATTGTAAAATCGTTATTTAAATAAGGAAAATTTTTCCACTGCGAATTTGAAAACTATACCATTTGCTCGGCAAAGTATGCCGAGAACCACGAGCATTAATCCAGATTTCGCACATTTTAAGTTATGTAAGTATATCTATGCCATGTAAGGAATTGGACCTACTTTAAAGTACTAATAAAAACAATGCTTTTTGATTTGGTTGTTTTTATCTCATTTTGCAGGAATTTCTTTATGAAAATACTAGTCGACCCGTGCGGAACTCCGCACTGTGCTTCGAATCGTTTCATAAGGCATTTCTCTCTTTAAAAATTTCAAAGGAAGAACATTGTGAAGAAGAACCAAAAAAAAGTAAGCGCAGAAGAGAAGGCATGTAATTTAAACACATCAGTAACAAAAACTCGTTAAATACAAGGTTGTGATAATTTGATAATCGCTCACCTTTTGGTCGTACATATTTTCAATGCAAACATAAATATCATTAAAAGTGTGACTGAGTAGTGACTCGTGAAAAAGCAGTAATTGTGCATGTGAAAAAACAGGTTGTGGCAAATACAGTCCTGCCCATGTGAGCATCTGACGGGAAAAAAAGAAACATTAAAGAGATATTTATTGGCACGGATTTGAATTGGCGCCCTTCTGATTAACAACTCGACACCCCAACAAACCGAGCAATTGCGCCTTCCTTTTCGAAACCTATTCATAGAAGGAATGCGTAGTAAAAAACAGCAAAAAAGCTTTTTGCCAAAAAAAAAAAATAATAATAATAATAATACGATCGTGTTTCTATGTTTTGTCATTAACCAGCATGATACGATTTAAAATTATTCGTAAAGCATGGAACTTGATTAAAGAATGATGAAGATCTCACGTAGCGATTGAAACAAACATTCTAGAGAAGTAATAAATTAGATTGAAAATAAGTGTTTTTATCTTTGAATATTGAACTATTTCACATAGAAGGTTGTTTAACCGCTACGGCTTAAATGCCCGCACATGTTTCTCTTTTAATCGAAGAACACTTAATTTTCAAAACCAAAACCAGTTGAACTGAGTCCGTTTTTTTAGTGTAATTTTTCGAACGTAGACAAAATGTTTTTTTTTTTTCAGCAGAAAGCAGAGGAGTAGAAAATGATTTCTTTCTAATGCAGTGGATAATAATTTTAATGCTTTATATCGTATTTGCGCGAATAAAAAATTAAAGGTTTACTGGGTGAAACTCGTAGTTTTAATTTGGCGTAGTATTTTTTCATTTGTACAAAAGGTCGAACACTGCTATTAGAAACATCTACATTTCAGCATACAATGAAAATGTTTTTCTGCACAAAAAGAATTTCCTTTAGGTAAATCTAATACTTTTTTATGCTTACATTATACTGAGTGGTCTGGATGTAGTCAAAGCTTAAAAAAAAGGAAGAACACCTTTCGATTAACAGTCAATTTATCTGAATGATAACTGCAACCTGCATAAAGGAGTCGAAACACCAAGTAGGATTCCCACTGCATTTATTTTATTACGTGTGTATGTTATGAGTACATGTAATGGGTTATAATAATATAAATTTGATATTATGTCGGACAGCCCAAGCTTGCCAGAAGTTCAGATAGTTTATAGCCGAACGCTCTACCGAAAAAACTTATCAATTTAACCGAACAACTAAGTCCAGTGCTTTTAAGCTTTATTAAAATATGAACACACACACACAAGCTTTTTTTTTTTCTTTTTTTGCCGAAAGCGACGTAAAAAAATTGGAAAACTGCATTAGAACTTTGCATTAAAAAAAAAAATTCATAAGAACTACAGGCTGCATCAAGGTTTTGAAACAGCAAGGGGCGTTTTCGAAAACTTGATTTTTCGACCGTAAGTCTATTTTTCATTATTAGCCAGCCTGATAAGTTTTAAAATGAGAGGGGAATAATAGATAAGATAAGATACTGAAGAAAAATGTTTTCATTTTTGAAAATTTTTACAATTTGTTACCGCAGACTGCTTGAACCGTTATGACTTAGATGGCCGCACGTGTTCATCATTTAACTGCGCGGTTGAAATACAAAATAAATTGAACTATTCTCTTTTTTAAGCGTAGCTTTTCGAAATAGTAAAAATGTGATAAGCTATTTGTTTTTTCGCAAAAAGACGAAAAAATATATATTTTACCCTTCAAATTAAGGTTGTAATTTTTTTATTTGTACAAAGAGTTAAAAACTCATTAAAATATGTATTTCAATACACGATTTATTATTTTTTTCTGAACGAAAAACAATTCTATTGTTGTCTGAAATATTAAACCTGTTACTTATATTTTCGCTTACATTATACTTTAATTTTCTTACCAGAGCCAAAGCTTAGAAAAAAAAAAAAAAAAAACCGTACAATTCAGAAGTAATTTAGCACAAAGTCACATCAAGTTTTCATAACAGCAAGGAGCATGTCCTTCTCATTTATTCTATTCCATCACATTTGTTATTCACTTAATTACGTGTTCATGTAATGCGCAATATTTCTCTAATTTTTTGATGCAGATTGTCCGGACGTGAGCCCGAACACTCGTTCTCCTGGTTACGAGGAGAACGCTCTGCCGATCAAGCTATTCAGCTCTGTCGATCATAGTGCAAGTTAAAGTTATAAGTTTAACCGAAAACCTCATTCTGGTTCTTTAAAACAGGTTTCTCGGCTGAAAAAAACAATTTTTTGACCGTGGGTCTATTTTTCGTCAGTAGCCAGCATCATAAGCTTTAAAACAAGGTGTAAATCAAAGAAATCGATCAAGAATTGAGGAAAATCTGGCGTAGAAACCAAAAACAGGCTACAGAAATAATATATAAGGATTTCTTATGACGTGTAACCTTTTTTTTTCTCTATAGTTGTTATCGGATGTGAAGTATTTTCATGACTTAAACATCTTTTAAATAAAAATTATAACAGTTCGTAGGCATACCATAGCTATTACAATTCGCCATTTATACTAAATTTGCTAAACTGGATACAGCTCTCAGATAATAGATGTATACTTGGGTTTGTAAATATATATTTATAATGAAATAAAAACATGAATAATTAGAACGGTTGTTTATTTTATTTATGAATAACTAATTTTTTTAAAAATATTATCTCCTTAAAGTTGTCATGAAACAAAAACGAAATTTACTTAAAATGACTCTCCAATGTGTCAGTAATCAACTTACAAGCATTTAACAGTTTCTAAAGGTTTGTTTTTTTAAATAAAGAAAATACTTTTGAGCTTATAGATGGCTGCATCCTGTATTATGTGTTTGCACTAAATCCTAATACATTATTTATAAAAGTTTAGAAAAGTTCTCACAAAAATATCATGCATAGTATAATTTATTTATTTCTTCGTTTTTGCTTCATCATCTATAACAATCGTAACTTACAATTTCATTTTGGTAATAGTTATTAAATAAATGGTTTTCTTCCCTGAGTCTGGTTTGAAGGAACTTTCGATCCCAAAAAGTATTGATTATGGAGTCTGGAGACCCAATAGCGAATTCCAATCAGACTAAGTACATATAACGAACCATGAGCCATTCTGTACTCCTCCCATACATCAAACGGTTGACTGACTGTTATGTAAGTAATGGCAGAGATAATTCATTTAACTTATGAGTGTACTTTACATTTATAAAACATTGTAACCCAATTTCGTAGCAAAAATGATAATCAAAACTCATGATCTTTAATAGTGAAATAAATATCGATTATTAATAACATAAATGATTCGTAATGGAACTAGTGGAAAAAAAAAATTCATTTTTTATGAGGCAAATGTAAGTATTATTATAACAACGTAACGCATAGACAGTTAAAGGTATAGAAAGTTTTGCTCTTGAAGTTTGAACCGTTGATAATTGGATATATATATATATATTACTTAAAATACATTTCAAATGATCACATAGATTTTTTGTTTTTTCTTTTTTTAAATATTGGAGTATAATTAGCAGAACTATGTTGCAATTCGCTATTCTTTGTCGCTTTTGAATTAAAGGTTTATATTGTGCTCATGTGAAATGAGTGTGTATCTACTTGAAACACATTATTTGCTCAAAATATGATATCCGAAACAGCTGTAATCTGGTGTAATATTTATTTTAATTCTTTTAAATAATTAAAAAACCAAACGTATAGCCTTTTTGTATCAGAAAAAAGTGTATTTTTGTATTAAATTAGAAACTGCTTACTGACATTATAAAAATAGTAATTTAGATAATCTGAGTTTTACTTGTCAGGTAAAGTATGGCTGCTATGGGTAATATAAACGAAAGAAGCACATTAATTTTTAACTGAAAAACACCAAATATTGGGGTGAATTGGCCTTAAGAAATCACTCAAAAACGGTGCATCATGTCATTACATGAGATGACACAGTGATTGACATGAGGTGTCACAGCGTCTTCACATGAGGTGGCACCTTGACTTCACACCAGGTGGTTAGTGTGGTACGGCACCGACATACATTTGCTTTTAGTCCGTGATTTTTCGAAGATGCCACTACCACATGTGTTAATGAAACTTGATTTGTCTCAGACAATTTATTTAAATCAATGCCGTATATCTTAGTTATCACTGTAAAGCAACAGTGATATTGTATGAACTCCACAAGTGGTCCAATGCGTTTGACAAGTGCTACAAGATCTGCCCGTCTGCAAGATTTCTAAAACTAGTGTCATTTAACATCTAAGGTTTTACCTCTGGTCCACGAAGTATGTCAGAATTGAAAATTGCCAAACATCTGATAGTAGAGAAGAGTTGTAGCTAGGGATGTTTGTATTTTAGGACACTGATAACTTTTAAGAATTTATTTTTAGCAGCCATGTTTTTGTAATCTCAAATAGAAATTTTCAGCACTAAATGGTGCCATAATAAAAATCAGAATAAAATGAGTAAAATTGACGATTTTGTGAGAGAGAAAAAAATTATGAAACAAAAATAAATATATTTTTTCATTTTTATTTCATTTTTTGTTCTTGTACTTGTAAATGTAATGAACTGAATTTCATTTTGTTGTAAAAGAGAAGTAATTTAAACAATTTGTTTATGAGAAAATACTGATAGGGCATCTACAGTCTGAGTAAAAACTTTAAGGCCAGTAAATTTTTTTCAGAAATTGGGCATGTCTTAAACTGAGGATCAAAACATAATTTGAGTGATAATTATTAACCCTAAATACAAGTAAAAAAGGCAAAACAATCATTTGTATTTATTTTATTAATAGAAAATATTACAGATCAATATTTGAGCCTGAGTAAAATCTTTAAGGCCGACATAGAAAAAAGCATAGGAACTAAAAAGTACAAAGATTTAGATTCTTGTGTAGGAGCCATTTCTTTGAATAACTTCAAATATTCTTGTTTGCATAGATGAAACTAGTTTTTGACAAAGTTCGGGATCTGTTTTGTACCATTCATCTTCGATAGCAGATTTCAGCTCTATTGATGAAGTAAAATGTCTTCCATTTGCATAAACCCTTCTTGCTAAGTCGCCCCATAAGTTCTCGATTGGGTTGAGATCTGGAGATTTAGCTGGCCATTTCAAAGTTTCAACATTGTTGACTTTTAACCAATTTTTTGTACTCTTACGCAAATGGATAGGATTATTTTGCTGAGATTTCCAATTTTCTCCAGCAATGAGTTCAGCATTTGGTAAAAGATGACTTTCAAGGACATTTTGATATGCTTGTGAATTCATTTTACCCAAAACAAACGCAATTGAGCCCATACCATTGTAAGAAAAGCACCCCCAAGTCACAAAAGAGCCTCCATCTAATTGACGATTGGAGAATATTTCTTTTTCTTTTCGTAAATCATGCCAATAGTACTTCCACCCGTCTGGTCCATACAAGTTCCACTTCTTTTCATTAGAAAAAATTATTTGTAACCATTATTTGTAACCATTAACCCATTATTTGTAACCCTTGTAACCATTGATGTCCATTGGTTATCCCAAGTCATGACTTTCTGGCTGAAGTTCAAACGCTCTATTTTTGACCTATTCAGTAACTGAGGCTTAGCCAATTTTGCCACGTAAATAAAACTTTCACACCTTCTAATTGTATTATATATCTTTTTTTGACAAACATTTAAACCTGTGGCCTGAATAAGTTTTCTGGTTGAGTACTTTCCAGTTGATGTACGTTTGCAAACTCTTCTTTCATCACGTAAGGACAAAGCTCTAGGTCTTCCTCCGGTGTTTTTTTTTTTACCATAATTGTCTTTCAATCTTAAAAAAATATTGACCACAGTCTTCGATCTTCCTATTTTTTCACAATAGGACGGCTACTCATCCCCGTTGAAGAAAAGATTTTACTTTAAATGGCTGGCAACATTTTGTTTTCAAACTGTCAGAATTTAAAAAAAAAAATACATAGAAGTATTTTGGGGTCAAAATATTACTGTGACTTCTAGATTTTAAATTAGATTAAAATAATATACGTTAAAAATTAAAAGGGCCCCAAGATACAACACTCTCCCCCACACATTTCTTCTGGTAAAAGTAACTTAGGAATGGGCGTTCGTAATCTCACCCATGCAACATATTGTCACTTGCATAGGTGAATCCATTGATAACTGGTAATTCCAGACATAACTCTTTTTTTTTTCTTCATATTTACTCCCTTTTACAAAAAAGGAAGTGTTGTATACGCGAAAAAATTTTCACTCAGAAATCGGCCTTAATTTCCATTTTTCTCACCCCCGAATGAATGTTGAGTTTTTTTTTTCGACCCGACCACACGTAGATATATGCCTAGAAACGTACAGACAGTCGAAATATCTATTTTGACAACCCCCGAGTTAATTACAACGAATTTTCTCGTGACGTCTGTATGTACGTATGAATGTGCTTATGTATCTCGCATAACTCCAAAACGGTATGTCCTAGAAAGTTGAAATTTGGTACGTAGACTCCTAGTGGGGTCTAGTTGTGCACCTTTTTTTCTGGTTGCATTCAGATGTTCCTAAGTGGGACTTTTTCCCCTTTTTTGGGGGAAATGATTGTTAATTTCGATGTAAACTCAAGTAGTGACATAATTTGTCGGACACTTCGCGGTATATCACCAGTCTTTTGGTCGTCAAGTTTTGTCGCCAACTTGACGACAAATTTGGCGATTTTTTTTAATAATTTGGTTTTGATTTGGCAACTGTTGGTGATATTTAGAGAGTAAACAACTGTATCACATTAAAATTGCCAATAATGTGGAAATGACATTAAATTGGAGTAAAAGGAAGTCATGTGATGCACACATCAGCTCGTATCTCTTGCATATACATTAGTCAAACTCCAAACGTTGCAACTTCCGTGTTTTTCAATGCGTTAATGAACGTCGCAATGCAAAACCATACTTTGTCTTTCGATAATTTTCAAATTTATTTCACTGTGATCGTAACTATGAGCCGTGCGTTGCTTAAATTCACCATTTTAAAGCACATACCTTTAAACACCGTGGTTAAAATTTTGTTTTACATGGTTCAGCTGGTACATCGCAAAGGTGGAATATTTGTGGAAGTGATAAGCAAAGAGTGTAATAGGACTTTTTCAAGTTTTGAGAAAAATGCATTTGAAGTTTAAATCCTAGGTAGATTTTCATTGAACTTTTTTTTCTAAATCCTACAGTATATTAGTACCTGCTAAGAATACTAGTTCTATGTCTTGGTCTTAAAAAAAAGAGGAGAGATTATCTTACCATTTGTACAGGTTATCGCGAAATTTTTAAAAGACGCACTTAAATCTCTTTGCTTTCACATGCCAAATATAGAGGACCTTTTCCCCTCTCTCTGTAATATACATCTGTGAGTGCATAAGCATGTAACCTTTAAAATGAAGGGGATAGTTTAAGCTTTCCATTTACCATAAGGTTTGCTCAAGCAATTTTATTCTGTTGAACCTGGCTGAGAGGAACACGGTAATCCCAAATGGTAATCCTAATCTCAATAAAACAAAATAGATCTTAATTTATACCATATTTAAAACTGTTTTGGTCGCTCAATGTGAACGTTTGGGTGCTAGTGATCTGAATGTTTTCTATCTCGCTATGTAAAGTCATAACTATACCAATCGGAATTATAATTTATAAGAATCAATAATAGTACAAACAATAATATACTCCTCGGTTTAATTGATAAATTTTTATTTCCTGGAAATATTTTTTTATTAGCCATCAATATCTATAGTTCTATTTAAAATAATGTAATGTAATCTAAAGATACCACACTACTTTTGTTTAAGCTATCAGGAAACAATTTTGACTAAAATACATTATTTTAAGTTAAAAAAAAACTAACTTTTCAATAAAGCTGACAATTCGCATCATAAAATTAAAAGTATATTTACTAAAATGACTTCTTGAATTGAGCTTTTAAAGCAAATCGTCAATCGCCGAGTATTTTTACTGTTTTTAATTGCTAAAATTAGCTTTTAGCTAAATAATAATACACATTAAAAGTTTAAAAAATTCTTTAGTGTTATAAGTGCATCTTCTAGGACGAAAGCAAACAAAAAAAAAATCGCCCTTAATTTCAATTTACGGAATTGAGATTCGAGAGCCATCATAAACGCTCACTGGATCGTAAAAGTTTATTTGATCATACTTTACAGATCATTGGGAAATACTTAATTACTGAAGTAAAATCTGTTAAGCATTTAGTCCTCAATATTCTTCATGATCTCTAATGCACACAATAATCTCATATGCATAATGATCGCATTAGTAGTCATCTAGATTCTTGAATATGAAAGCAATTTAAACGTGCCTTTCTTAAGCATAAAAGGAGCTATAAAATCCCTAATTAAATACGCTTAATCGTAAAATCTTTGGCAGAGTAATAAATGTTTGTATAGGAATTTAGTAGGGTGTAGGTTATTAGAGAAAAGTTTTAATTTCCATGCTCCAGCTTAAGAGGGCAGTTTTAAAGTGAAGATGTCTTATTAAGACATTTTAAATATTTGCAAATTAAACGATATTTTTTTGCGCAAAATAAAATACCTGAATGCATAGATACGTGGGATAGTGTCTAGGTTGAAAAGTGAATCAGAGAAATGTAAAATTAACTCATAGGTATACACTTTTTAAAAATAAATTTGAGTTCAAAAATATAACCAAATGAATGATATTTTAAGAGGAGTTCTATTTTTTTTCCTCTTCTATTTCGTTCTTTTTAAGTATTGAGGTTTTAATGGAAAGTCAAAATTACCATTTACAACTGCCAGTTACAATCGGAAGTCTATGTAACAAACAATGAAACTAATTTTAATGCTTTCATATTTGAACAACATTAGCAAAACCAAAACAAATTTAAAATAATCATGAATAAAATTTGTACATTTATAAAAAAAAATAATAATAAAGACTTCATTCATTTTTTTAGTATACAGTAATGACTAGATATATTTTTGTATAGGAAGTTTGTAGTGAAAGCAAACAAATTGCAGACATGTTTAATGCTTTTGATTTGTCAGATGACCCTCTTATCTGAAAGTTTCCTCTTTCCTACATTGAGAAAAGGGTTCGCTGAAACTTCAAAACACGTGTGTAATTTGGCTCAAATCTTAGAGTGTATAGTCATGCTGATTATTTATAGTAATCACGTAGCTGAAACCTGTCTAAACCAGCTTAGCCAACTTTATCACCACGTATTTTTCAAATAAATGGATAATAAGTAAGCGTAACTTCTTTTATGTTTAAGCACTCTACTTTATTACTGTGAAAAATACGTGTTTAACACAAAATGATAAGAAATTCATTTTTCTGGGTTTAGACAATGGGCTTAGACAAAGTCGTACACCGTTTCTAATGTACATTCCCGCTTTATTGAACGACGTTTTCCTAAGAAAACATTGATTGAAATTATATTTTTGAGGAAGATTTATTTTTTATTTTTGCAAAAACACTTGATTTTACATCATGGGCTTTCATGTATCGCAGGTACATTAGATTGGAGGTAAAATTGAATTTGAGAAATTTTGATAACACATTTAAAATGTATAAAACAGTAAAATAAACAACAACACAATAAAAAAAAGAAGGGAAAATATTCAAAAGAGAAAAATTATGTATCATACATGAAATACAAAATAATTCAGTCACTAAATGTCAACATCATTAACTCCCAGATACGTTAATATTGGTCACATATATTTTCTTTTGTTCAAAGAAGAGCAAATGACTAGATGTTCTTTGTTTTTCTGGAAGATGAATGTGAGGCATGTCATAAGGTCACAAAAATAATTTTATTTACACAATGCGTTTGCTGATACAAATATAAAATATCATTTTAGAATCTTAACGATATTAACGTTAATACTGAAAAAAAAATAAGTACACAATTATACACGATCTCGTTAACTAATGCAACCGTTATGAGATTATTCACTTATATCTAACGAAATAAAATCTCCGACTTACACTTGAAATTAATGATGCAATTAACCACTAAAAAAATAATAACAAGAGCGATTCAAACAAAAGTCCATATGTGGTACATTTTTTCACAACCAACCCACAAGATCCAAAAACAAATTTTTTTTCATAACTTCACTTAGTAAAGTAAATGGTCTTTATCTAAAGACTCACCTCGGCAAGAACAGCCTTCTGAAAATCGAGTCACGGAACAAGAAATAGTCACGCAAAACCATCTCTCATTAATCCTCTGAGTCTCGAATCAGTGTTCAACGAACCACATAATGTCCCATTAAAGGAACGCCAATTGCTAGAAGACTGGATCTAGGAAGTGTGCCAAGTCTTGGAGAAATGGAAACTCATTTAGTGGGGATACAAAGGACTTCCTAGCTATTTTCACATTTGCTTTCTTTGAACAAGACTTGATTGTTGATAGTGTCGAAAGTTGTGACAGTTAAAAGCTGGTTCCCCATCATTCTTTCTTAAGCAGTTTCATTATTTTTGTGTGTCAGTCCCTTTTTTCTTTCGATACTTCACTTATAGTTAGGTTAAGAGTGTAAACATTATATTTACTAATTTTTAATTTAAAATGGTGCGTATTTAGCATTATAAATGATCATACATGGTGTTTCATAAACATTTTTATGATTTATCGAATCGTCACCAAATGATTTATAATATCGTTTTCTTTCAGAAAACGGCGTTATTATTCTAAAAATTGCTTTTTGATATATAGTTGATGAATGTATTAAAAAAAGTAATTAAAAATATATTATTATGTAGGATAAAACATTTATGAGTATTAAGCAGTAAGCTACCGCCCTTGCGTAAGACGAATGCAAAATTACGTGCAATATACTGACAGCCCGGTTATCACATCAAGAGCCTGCAGATTATTCTTTGTTATAACTCATAGTGTAGAATAGTAAATAAACGAGCTGGAGACTGATGGTGATATATATTTACTTTATCCACCAGTTTTTTATGGCACTCCCTGATACAGGGAGATGACATCTGCCTCTAGCTCATGTATTCACGATTCCAAACTGATGAGTTCATAACATTCATAAAACTGTTGTTTCTTAAAAAAATAACCGGACTTTCAATATATTTCATGTAATTCAAGAGGAGGCTGCACTACAAACAATCATGCATTTTTCTAATTATTTTTCTTTTCTCCTACATTCCTACATTTCTTTGATTTATCAGAAAAACAAACTTAACTGAATCAGAAATATGTACTCCGAATTTTAACGTCTAGTACACTTTATGAAAACTGTCCAATTTGGCTTTTTGTGCGTTTGGCGAACGAGCAGAATTGTTATACATGAAGCATAAAAAGCATTTTGCTTCTGAGCCATTTAATTATGAATATAAGAAAAACATGCTGCCGTACATAGTTTTAGTATTTTATGCATATTTACAACCATGAAAAAGTTCAAAAATATATTGTACCTACATTTACAATAAATTAGCAAGCAACATATAACCTTTATTTTTTGGATTTATTAAGGTTGCAACGTTTTCAATATATCTTGCGCAAATTTTAGGATTGTTCAATGCTCAAAAGTCATTTATATTTCTCATTCGCAGTTGAATGTCACATTAATCGAATGTGTATGAAATGCACTAATCATCAAGACTAACGAGATTCTCTTTACTAAAAGATGAATTGAAATCTGACATCGTTAAAGTCATTTCCAGTTTCACTTTCGCCTTTGAATCAATCAATGATTTCAATTCTTAAAGCAGAAACACTTCGAGACGAAAAGAAATTTGATCATTAAAGACGAGATGAAGGTATGTTGCCTTGAAGTGATTGGCTTAGTCTTAGATTTCATTTTAATGTCATTTTTGGGGGGAGTGCAATGTCATTAGATATGTAAACTTTTTTTTTAAATTTCAATTGAATATACTAAGAGCTGTTACAATGTGTAATTAATTATTTTGCATACGTGAATATTTGAAACAGGAAAGAGTAAAAAAATAGGGTTTTTTATTGTTGTTGCTTATTATGCTTGCTATAAATTTCTTACTCAGCTATGCGTGCATTTTCACTGCAAGTGAACAAATGGTGAAATTGCATGATTTCATATCTGCTTATATTCATTGCTGTTAAACGTAGACCAACAATTATGTTCGACATATGTTAATTTTCAAAAATTATTTAGCAGTTAGAAAAGACTTAAAAATTTAAAAAACCAAACTCACAAACACCAAATTCCAGAAATCAGTACCTATAGAACCCTCACCAGTACATAAACAAGACTCTGGACTTTACACCTCGGGAGAGGGGGATGGGGTAAAGGTCCATAAATACAGGGCAAGGACATACTGCCACTGCAGAAATTACCCAAGCACATAATTAACGTCCGAACACCTTTTCAACTGTTCCGAAATTGCAGCAAAAAAGTGGCAATCCGTATTAGTGTATACACAGTGTACACAAATATGTGTATACGAAGAAAAATTTATTTGCAATGCTGATGCTGAACACAGGACCTTCGGTCCTATTTAATTTTTCTATCTGTGACACGAAACCAACCAAACAACCCACCAAACGATTCACTGTAGCAGGGAATGACACGAAAAGATGGAAATATGTAACTGACCACTCAGGGTGCCCGTCATAAAAAATGGGTCTATGTTTAAGTTGCTACGTGCAGAAACCGTTCACAGCGACATCTGGTGGCAAACTTCGGAGTTAGCGTAATTATCTCAAAAATAGTAAAATATATATGAAAAGTGAAATTCAAAGATTTTCAACATCGGTAATTTAGTAAAAATATACATATTTCTTGAAGCAATGTAAAAAAAATAGTAGTCGTAAAATACACCTTTCCGTGAATACGTTAAACAAAACTGCAAGTAACGGAAATGAGCCTAGTCTATCTGTAATAATCAAAATGATGTATTTCGGCAAAAAATGCACATCTGATAAACTATAACATGACAAATGACACGCTGACATAAGTATCGGTGATACCGTCTCAAAAAACCTCACAATGCTGGGGGACAGATTGTACTCTCTGTGTGATAGAGTCTAACCGAAAAAGACATGAGAGTTCAGGTCAGATGAATATGGTAGTCATTCTGTTCCATAACCATACCTAACAACTTGTAGCTGAAATGCATTTCGCGTCAATTATGTTTAACGCTGCTTCATGAAAGATGTATATTCTTAAATCGATGATGTTGTGAACAAATTGTAATCATTTTTCTCCGTATCTCGTATTGTTTTTGAGACAAGAAAGCTAACGCTCAGTTTTTTTAGCCAGGTGTGGCAGCCAAAGCTTTATTATGCAGCGAATGACAACTTTAGTGTACTCAGACCTGACTTTTACGGCAAGCGCTATTGCTGTATAGAAATTTTTGGGGTGGTGCGGCTATAGCAGACACTCTGTATAGGGTTGACCAACCACTGAATGAACACTTCAGCGAATTTTCATCTTCAAAAATTGATAGGATCGTTAAAAGTTTTAGTATTTGCCACATGACAATAAACTTGAGAGAAATTTTATCGTTCTGCATCAAGTCTTTTTATGGGTTTGAAATGACACATTCTCGTCGTTTTCATTCTGAAAATAGGTAGAATTGAGTTACTGCTGCCAAATCATCTTTTAAAACCTTATTTTTACTTTCTTCTATATCTAATATATAGAAGAAAGTATTGGATTCGTGCAAATTTTCGAATTTCGAATTTTGGCGGATTCGAACGTTTTGAGGTGTGCTGAGTTCATTTCGATTATTTTTGGAAAATGTTTGTCTGTGTGTGTGTATGTATGTATGTGTGTGTGTGTGTATGTATGTGTGTCACGTCTGTGTGTGACCAGTTTTTTGTGGCCGCTCTACAGCAAAAACTACCGCATGAAATCGAACGAAAGTTGGTACACATATGTTCCCGTATGTGAACTTGTGCCCATTGGTTTTTGGCGCGAATTCCTCCAAGGGGGGTGGAGCAATGGGACGTTTTTTGAGTTACGCGTGCTTGCTATTCCTCAGGAAGTAACTGGCGGAATCAAACAAAATTTGGTCCATATGTTGCCATTAACAGGAGCAGGTGCTGATTCAATTTTGGTGTCAATAACTCAAAGGGGGGGTAGAACGTTTTTTGTCGTCGATTGTGACTGCTGTATCTCAAGAAATAACGAACGGAATCAAACAAAAATTTTTTGACAAGTAGCCCTTAGTGGGTATAAGAGCTGATTTTATTTTGGTGTCAACAGCTAAAAAGGGGGGTAGCGCAATCGCCCGTTCTTTTTTTCCATTGTGAGTGCCCTATCTCAAGAAGTAATGCTACGTTCTGGTTGAAATTTGGAATATATGTGAATCCATACGTAAACAGGCTTTGGTTCAATTTTGACTCCAATCGCTCCAAGAGGTGTTGATTTTTTTTTTTTTTTTTTTTTTTGCGAATAAAAATAGTTTTATTAATGCAACAATAAGAAAGATAAATCGTAATAGATTGTCGTCTGCGTATTTCTCGTGATTTTAATTGTATGGAAATGATCGGAAATATTATCTCAATGATTTAAAATTTTTAACTGTTGCCATCTTATTTTTGTTAATAAATAAAATATTTGTAATTAATTCAAGTAAGGCTTTTAAAGTAACTTTCAATTTTCGCTCTTTGTTTTGTTTTTACAATAATTCAGACATTGGGATGGTCGTCAAGTTTTTGCATGTGTAATTTTGTTTCTGTTAGGAATATTGCTTCCTCGTCAAGCATGGGGAGGGATCAGAAAAAGGAAAAATATAGAAGAAAGTTTCGTGATGACCACAACATACTAGTTTTTTCACAAAAATATGAGACGTTAATTTACTAGTTGCTCTACCCTGCGCGTGTTTAAGAAAGAAAAGATCATAATTGCTTTTACGTTACAAATTGATTTAAACTGCAAACAGTCTGCGACTTTTGTTTAACATACAGGATAGTGATTCATCGGTCATTTAAAAGGAGGCATATTGTCAGAACAATCTGCTTTTCTGGGAATGTATACGAACCCCTTGTTGAAATGCAATAAAACATTAAGCTAGAGCATTTTGTGATTTATGTCGCCCTTTTCACATGAGCATTATCCATAACTAATAGGATTTATAAGTAATGTAGTTAAGTACAACACCATTTCTGATTTATATTCAAATCCCATATTCGACAGCGATTATTCATTCAGCACAAGATAAAAATAGCGATGGGATATTGATACACGCGTTTTATAATGTCACTAGTGCTTTATTCATATATTGCATTCTCTAAAATAAAATGAGGGGAAACAAAAACGGTTACTATGAAAATAGCAAAAAATAAATAAAATGTTTTCATTTTGTTCTGGATTGTAAAAACAAAATTTTAAGCTCAAAACTATGTAGTGAATGAATAAATCAATTAATTTTTGTAGTGAGAATATAGATCGAATATACTTTAGATTAAAAAAAATATTGCCGTAAGCAAATTTTCATTTTTACAAAACTGGGGCAAAATAATAGAGAGGCAAATTCGCACATTTGTAACAAACCAACTAAAACCCCTATTAACTACTAAATACGTACATTTCCGCCTATAAACATGATATTAACCTTTCCATATAACCGATGGTCAGACAATAATTTGGTACTGTTACTAAAGTAAAGATTCTAGAAAAAACCTTGCAAGACGTTGATTTTCTCCTTAATGTTAAGACAGCATTTACAAGCAAAAGCAAAAATAAATATGTGTTTGAACATCAAGCTAAATATATATTATAATTAGTTACATATAAGTTCCTCCATTTACAAATATATCATTCTGAAATTAGTCGTAACCTGGAGAAGCCAGAACTTTATTTAAAATGTGTAATATTCTATCAAAACTTAATTTAACTGCTTCCACGCAAACTTATATTACATTTGAAAAGGAATTACCTAATTCTATCTAGCGATTCAACTTCAAAGGCATTTATTAACTTCCCAATTTAAGAAACTGATTTAAAAGAGAGGAAAAAAAGTAATCAAAAAATTCCTTCCATTCCTGATTTGAAATATTTTCAACGCCATATAAAAATGGATTTCAAATGAATTTCAAGCGAAATGAAAAAGTAGTTTAAAACGGCATTTTCTTTTCATTTAAGAGCTAGGATAAATGATTAAGCCTTACACCATTCTGAAATGGTAAAAAGTAATTTCCGGAGACCTTGAGTTGAATTAAAAAGAAATATTCAGTTTTCTTAAGAAATCTTTTGGATAAAATCTCAAATTACTATTGAACGAGACAGTTCCTCATGGTAATTTGTCAAAGTTTAACTCAGTAATAAATAGTATAATGTAATTAAATAACTAATTATAATAAAGTTTATAAATGATTATGTTAATTAAATATAGACGATGACTTATTTGACATAGGATGCGATAAAAGTATTGACTAAATACAATTGGTAGGGGAAACCCGGGCAACGTGAACACCTTAAGCTTTTCTTGATTACTGTCGTTTAGTTATAACTTTGGAAATTGAAACAAATGTTTATAATCAGTCTTCATTTAATGAACTTACGTAATGCAATAACAGTTTTCCTTAATATTGATTACACTATTAGATATAAGGCCAGTTTTCAATGATGGCAGGAATATCTGCTTTGCCCAATACCCCGGGTAAAGTGGATTCGGTACTAGGGCAAAGCGAACAACAACATTATTTGTCATGAAACTAAACATTAAAAATGAAATGATCATCGAAAATTAAAGGAACATATCCAAAAAAAAAAAAAAATCTACTACAAAGCTAATTATTCTAGTCATTACAAACAAAGAAATTGAACTTAAAAATAAAATAATCGTCTAAAATTAAAGGAACATATTAAAAAACATTTTGTTTTTGCTACAATGCAAATTATTATAGTTATTACAAACAAAGAAAATTTAACATAAAAATAAAATAAACATAAAAAATTAAAAGTTCACATTAAAAAACATTTTTTTTACAATAACAATTATTGCAGTAATTATTATTACAAACAAAGAAATTAAACTAAAAAAGTCAACATTCAAAATTTAGGAGCATATTAAAAAAAAAAAAAAAAACATTTTTCTGCTACAATACTAATTATTGCACTTATGAGTACTGAACACTCTTCATGACACCACTGAGTACAAATACGATATTGTATCCAGTTTTCTGTTGGCTGATCATTTTCATTAATGAACATTTCATCACAGAAAATGCACCTTAAATCCTCAAATTTCTTTACTTCCTTCTTATCATTCTCTTATGCAGTCCTAACTTTTTGCAGCAGAGATTTTTGATTTAGTATTTTTTGTAGTGGTATGTTTAATAGTCTTTTTAGAAGTTTTAGTCGAAACATCATCTAGTTACTTCATGACAGTCATTTTTTGATTTTTCAAATGTTTGTTTCTGATTGTCCTTTACTGGAGTACTTGTCAGGAGTGTAGATCTCTGTAGCTTTTGTTTATTGGTTGTTATTGTTTTAACAGGCTGGGAAATAGAGTGTAAAACTAAAAGACTGTAGTGGTTCTTAGAACATCTAGGTTTGTGTGAAGCGGCGGGAACATCATTGCCTTGGACTTATTATCTTTCAGATCCTAAGGGAGTATATGGACGGTGTTCAATGGTAGAATTGCCTTAAGATCTTCAAGTTGAAGGACTTCCAGCTTCGGATGAAGTGACTTGTCATAACCAGGCATAGTGAATATGGTATCCACTTTGCCCAATCCGCTTTGCCCTTCAGGTACATTTTTGAGGTTACAAAAAATTACTAAGAAAACTGAGCATCTAAAACTCGTCTTCTACGGATAGTTGAAAGCGACATAATCGTACATCAAATCCTACTCATAACAAAGAACGTGTCATAAATAGTATTAAAGTTATAAATGAAACACTAACCTCTTAAAACTAATATTTTATTCCCCAAAACATACTTTGTTCGGTCACTGGCGTCGCGTGACGCGAATTCGTCCCGACGTGTATGCCGCTCACGGAGCGGCAACAGGTGACCGTTGCTGTGACAACACGGCTGCCGGCCAACTAATTATTCGGGAGTTACATGCAAAATTCGCTTTGCCCGGGGTATCCACTTTAGCCGGGTTTCCCCTATAGCCTGTTACCATTTTTTAGCTAGTAAGATTATGCAACACTGAAGTGAAATTTGATTTTAGCTTTAAAAAAAAGCATAGATCCAATTCAAAGCGTGAATGGGCCAAGGCTTTATTTTTTAGTTTTCTTTATTTTAATTTTTAACATTTAATCATGTTTAACCAAACATATAAAAAAAAGAATATTTTTTTATGAATCCTTGAAATTAAATATTATATCAGCCTCCTTTTCATAAAACGAGCTGATGTGTGCATCACATGACTTCTTTTTCGCCAGTTTAATGATAAAAGCGCCTTGGATTAAGCAAGGAAACACTAAATATTTTCGCCCATAGTTTCTTCGAAACCGAAGCGAAAAAAACGTCTTACTCAGATTTATTTCCCTATTATTGGCAATTTTAATGTGATTCAGTGGTTAACTCTTTCATTTCTCCAATATTGGCCGAATTAAAACCAGATTCAAAATTAAAAAAAAAAAAAAAGCAAAATAATAATAATAATAATAATACTATTTTTTCGCCAAGTTAGCAACAAAACTTGGTTTCCAAAAAGCTTGGCGATATGTCGCCATGTGTTTGACAAATTATAACACGACTTGAGTTAGCATTGAAATTGCCAATGATTTCCCGACAAAAAGATCACGAGAAAACTCGTTGTAATTTACTCGGGGATTTTCAAAATGGATATTTCGGGTGTCTGTACGTTCCTAGGCACGTATCCACGTGTGGTCAGGTCGAAAAAAAATTCAACATTCATTTGTGGCCTAGTAAAAGGAAAATTAAGGCTGATTTTTGAGTAAAAATTTTTTTTGCGAATGCAATAATTCTTCTTTTGTAAAAGGAAGTAAAAATAACGTGAAAATGTGTGTAAATGCTTTTACGTCAGTCAGTCGTGATGTATGCTGATGCTCAAAAATTTGAGAGCGACTTTTTTCATGTATGTGTTTAGAGGCTTTGTTGTTGTAGTACCTTTCCATCTGGATGCAAGATAACACATTAAAACAGAGCTGAAATTGGTTCCTGCAAACAATAGCTTTGTCACTTCTGCACTTATTTCTTCCTATGGGGAAAAACATCAGCATAAAGTTAAAGCAAAATAAACAAAAATAAAAAAAATCATGCACATAAACAAAACAAATCTAATACTCAAATGATACACATAATTATGTAAAATTAAATCAAATAAACGAACGAAAAAAAAAACTGTATTGAACTGCATTAGTTGTTTTTCTAAATAATATTTTTGTCACCTTACAAAGTTCGCAAAATTTGGCACTACTTATGATAGTTTTGTTAATACGAAACCGCAAATATAGGAATAAATGCATTGTAACACAAGAAAGAATGGTTTTCTGGGACTACTTAGATTAGAAAGTATTAGCTACCATCATTGAATATTAATTTATTGAGAACTTTGATGGATTTGCATAGAGAATAACTTTTTTAACCTAATTTTAAAAAATGGCAGGTTTTAAAATCACTTTTTTTTTGATAAAATCGTGAATACCTTCTGAGTTAAGTCACAACATGAATAAACGATTATTTCAAACTTGTAGTTAATGTACTCAATTTTCAAGTAGAACTCTTGCATCACTTGCGTTGTTTTGGAATGCTAAATTATAAATGTACTTAATATACTTCGCTACTGGCCATTAAAATTTCTACACCAAGAAGGAGTTGTCAGAATGAAACAAAACTTTGCATACGTGATGGCAACATTGACACTAGAAAACGATTACAAAATGAAAGCAAAATGATCATCTATTACTGGAAAAATCTCACATGAATGGAAATTTAATTACCCTGTTGCGCCACTTCTAGCTGGAATGTAAGAGTCGATACGGTTGAGCATTGAGGTACAGCAGTTTCGTACGATATCCTACGTCCTCTCGTACCACAGTTGCTGTAAACGCGCCACTAATTCGATCAAACTTACAGGATGTCCAATTTACCGTCTCAAGTGACCCCAGATGTGTTCGATTTGTGATAAATCAGTGCATCGCGCAGACTAGAGAAAGTGATAATGTGGAAGAGGAAGTCCCTTGACGCCCTTGCTGTGTGTGAACGAGTATTGTATTGTTAAAAAATGACTCCTGGGAGCCCCGTCGTGAATGCTAACACATGCGCATGAGTTTGATCGAATAAGTGATACGTTTACAGCAACCGTGTACGAGATGACGTAGGATATCGTCGGAAACTGCTATGCCTCAAAGCCCGATTGTATCGCTTCGCACATCGTACATTCACGCTAGAGGTGACTTAACAGCGTACTTAAACCTTTATTCATTTGAGATTTTTCCAACAGTAAATGATCAATTTGCTTTCATTTTGTAATCACTTTCTATTATCAATTTTGGTATCATGTATGCAAAATTTAGCTTCATTCTAGCAATTTATTCTTGGTGTAGCAATTTTAATGGCCAGTAGTGCAGGTTCATTGTCTTCGAACTGTGTAGGAAATGTTTTTTTTTCCCATGTTATCTATGATTTTTAACATGACTATGCTAATATTAAATACTTTGAGAAAGCAACTCTAACTTGTAAAGGAACATTCGTTATAAATTTTGTCATTTCTGAAAAAAAATTGTTGAAGTTAACTGAATAAAAAGCACTGCCAAATGAATTGTATTAAAAATAAAACGAGAACAATAGAGTCCCATCGATACCATTAAATTTTAAATAATTTCGATTTTACCGACATCGCATTTTTTATTCCAAAATTACTCACGAAATTGCAATTAATGGTATTTTTTACCCCACTTTAGTAATGCAAGGAATCTTTTCTTCAGTGAAAGAAAATGGCCTTAAGCTAGAACAATGGAAAACAGTTGTTCTGAAACATGATCTAAGTACCTGCAAAACTTCATAGAAATAATAGAAAATAAAAAAATAATAAACACACTAAAATTATATACAATAAATTATAAAAACCAGAAAAAAATCACAGAGTAATTATTTCAAACCTAAATAAGAATAGTGGACACTCTATTGTTACCTTAGGGAATATTCCTCAAAATGAGAAGAGAGTTGTTTCAAAAATCTAGGTAGAAAACAGAATTAGGTACTTCTTCAGAAGTTAATGGCATTAAAACTAGAACGCAATGTTACAACTCAGGCATTGAGTTAGGAAAGAAGAAGACATATTTGTTAAACTGTCAAATGGGACATTTTCTCGGGAAAAAAGACGTTTGTTGGTAAACAACCACCACAGGAGATGTTCTTTTTATGTTTTTGTAAAATTACTTCGTTGTAAAATAACATTACAAGCTCTTAATGAACTTACACCATAAAAATAAAACATGCCTGAAAAGATCTATTGTTCTTTTATTTGTTTAAATTGCTTAATTGGTTCGGATCCTCTGGATAAACAGTCAAGTCCTGATCGATCCAGTTATTGAAAATAATTCATGTTATTAAAAAATCTACTTTTGGAAATGATAGCTGCTTCTTGTAAACATGTTAAACAACTGCTGCTGTTTGCGAAATTATATATTTTCGTTATCCACATCTAAGTTTGAAACTATTGTAAAGTATTACTATTTCAATAAAGAGGATTTATAACGTACAGATGCAACCCTCATTGTTATTGAAATTTTCTGCATAAAAAGTGAAACAAATGTAACGCAGACCAAAAGTAGATTTGATCCCCCCCCCCCTTTTTTTTTCACTAATCCGAATTGTTTATTATCCTAACTTAACCGCTATTAAAAATCCGGTTTCTTTTTAATGTTCCCAGGTAATTAACATCTCTAGTACTATATAAGGCAACACCTCATCCATATTTGTAATGTATTTCAATTGTTAAACATATTTATTTATTTCATTTTACACAAACTGCCGAATGGCAACAACTCATTGTTGAAAAGTAAAAGACGTACGAGATCGTGTTTGATAGATTTTTAATTTAAATGAGCGACGACGTCTTGCGGTGTCACAACGTTATGTATGATGTTAGTTAGGTTGGATTGATTTTTATAATATAATGGAGTCTCAAATTTATATACGAAATTAGGGAGTTGATTTATACCTTAACGATTTCCTCCTTACCTTAGGTTGGTTTATACATTACAATATACTCATGCCTCGACAAAAACTAACCGAACAAGAACGAGCTATCGCACTACTAACGTGCTAAGATGATATCGCAATTCGGATTGCGAAAACATCTTTTGCAATGAAAAGGTCACAAAATGCTCATCGCTAGAGCAAGATTTTTTTTTCTTTAATGGCATATCCTAACAATGAGTGCAATAATCTACCATTACCCGTGCCTGTCGTGTTTGGTTTTGATGTTGAAAATTTTATCTCAGAAAAAATAAAAATATCTCAACAACATGCTCATCAATCTCACATGCATACAATCTGACTTACTGAATTTCTAGTATAAGATGGAGGTGGAAAAGAGGGTTGAAGTTGACACGCATTTTCGACCAGAAAGTACTTCAGGTATGCAAACAACATCTGAAGTTAATTTTAGTTGTTTTATTTAAAAAAAACTATTATGTGTAACAAGCATGAGAAACCAGAAACAAGTGTCACAAGAATTTTAACTAGCACCCTATTTATTAAAAAATATTAATTAAATTATTTTTACACATTACAAAAAGATAAAAAAACACTATATGCATAAATATATGCGCGATTATATGCATTTGAGCTGTAGGTGCTTGTGCATTATATACGCCTGTAAAATATCAACTAGTACAGGAGATGAACCCTTAAGATACCACACAATACCTTTTTTTTCACTTACATTTAGTTTAAGAGGGGAAATAAAGATAGTGGCGAGTTATTTTAAAGAAACTGTATTTTAAGCTGAAGTAAGATTGATTTTTGAGATTAAACATAAAGAGTTTGAAAAAACATTTTTCCCCATTTTAATTGAAACTGTTTTTGTTAAAAACTTTTTATCCTATTTATCTTTTTTTCTGTTGTATTGTTTTTGCTCATCTTTTCGTCAGCTTTCCAACGTTTAATTTCTTTTTTTTTTTTTGTTTCTTTGTTTGCGAAAAATGTCATCAAGAAAAAGAACTACTTTGTCTTTTAAAAAATGCAGTATAATTAAATGAAAATCTAAAGCAATCACATAATTAAAAGACAAAATGGTGCTTTTTTTTCTGCTTTTACTTCTATGTTTTTGAGTTTTTGAGTTTGCTGAAAAAATATTGTTGGGTTTTTGATGTAATTAGGAAAGGATAAAAACAATCCCCAAGACTTTTATGTTCTAATTTTTTTCCACTGGTTTTGGAATATAAAAAGTCGAGTCTTAGCCGCTTGGAATTATATATGTGCATATTTATATATACACATCGTTTGAAGGATAGATAAGAGATAGAGATTATGAAATACAATAAACTACAAAAAAAATTGAACACAATAGATAAAAAACGAATTTTTTTTAGTTTTCAATTAATTAGACTGACTGCTAAAACAATTTTAGGTTTAGGTCAACATTAAACAAGAACATCGGAATTATTCTTTAATTCTAATGCATGGTGTTTCATTTTGATAAATATCACCTAATATTTAAATCACACTAATGCTTAAAGAATATTAAGAAACAATGCTAGGAAAATAGCTATGAAGCAATTTGATGTTGTGCTGGGTTTAAAAAATTCACAACTGCCTTTTTTTACTCTTTTTTTATATCATTATTACTTAATATTAACCGTGTACATAACCGGATATTTTAATGGGAATGCTTTAAAATTTATCTATGTTGAAATTTCAAACATAAATATAAAGTTTTTTTTAGAAATCTTATATTTTTTTATTAGTGATCAACATTTAGACAACGAGTTTGGCAAAATTAAAAACAGGCAAGGCTGAACCGCTGGGTATGCACTAATAATTTTATTCATTTATGGGAAATGAAGTTTATATTGATTAAGATGAAAGATAACGACTTTAAGCGACTTTTATATGCACTATTTCGAAGTTAAATTATTTAGAATTTTAGCTTTAATTTTATGTCAAGTATGTTGATGATATTTTTGT
Organism: Uloborus diversus; assembly: GCF_026930045.1. NCBI lineage: Eukaryota > Metazoa > Arthropoda > Arachnida > Araneae > Uloboridae > Uloborus > Uloborus diversus. Next base: position 44,254,746 of record NC_072735.1, read on the forward strand.
ACTTTTAGACTCGTCTCCCAGTGACCATGATTGTCTTTTGCCGGTTTAAAACTGTATAGATCCACATATCCAATTAACCGTTGAAATGAAATCTACCAATCATATCTCATTCTTAAATGTTTCCATTACTCGTTTAGACGATACTTTTGTCACCATTTTCTTCCGCAAACCACTTGCGATCACTCTTTCCTCACATAAATTATTTGCTCATCCCCCTAAACAAAAATTAATGGCTTTCAGAACTTTTATTTTATTTTATGAATAACGATTTGCTCTAATACTAATTTATCTTTTTCGGAATTAAATTATTTAAAAAGCGTTGCATTGTATCGGGGATTCATAATTGATATCATTAGCACCATATACACGAAACTTATCAATTCAACTAATAAAAATCAAGAACTGGCTAAGAAGAATTATTCTTTTTCGGTTGCGTTTTACCCTTTTTTCCAAGAATCAATCTTCAAATAGCAAAAAAAGGTTTGATTTTTCTGTTACATTTTCCTCTGTCAATTAGTTTAAATTTTCACTACTAAAACACCCGGTTCAGGAATTTGACAGATAAGGCATTTATTGCATTTATTGTCAGTGTCAAATGACATACATAGGACGTTCTCCTGAATTCCGTATTAAAGAATATGAACATTATGTCTGAAACAGGATTTAAAACTCTCCTCTATTGCGCAACACGTTAGTTTTACAATCATATTTTCGATTTTTCTTCTCCCAAAATTATTCATGAGTGTTCTTCGATTTACGATTTAGATTTTTGGGAATCCTATTGCATTTAAAAAAAATCCGCTTCAGTAGTTAATGATTTGTCAAGTACGCCCCCTTTCCCTGGTGCTTGAAAATCTTATCTTCAAAAAAATTATTCGTCCGTGACGTTTTTCCTCAGTATCGGTGCCCTAGCTGTTCTGTGACATCATATTTTCAGATTTCCTGTCTATTTACTTTTATTCTTTCCATTTTTCGTTTATTTGTCGTTTTTATGCATTGATGAAGATGATTGCATTTGATAGCCCCGAAACAGCTGTTTGCTGAGTTTTTAAATATCTTTTAAGAATTTTGTTTTTTAATTTTTTTTAAAGAAAAAAATGCAGAATTTCTAGAGAAAAATATGCAATAGTTGTCTTTCTTCTTTTTAACGTGACTAGGTTTTACTTTAATAAAATAAAACGTTAATAAAATATGTAAATTTAAGTTTTTAATCTCAGAAATCTCGTAAATCATACTTTTAAATTCCTGATCAACCTTCGAGACCAGTAGTACAAGCAGTACATAGTGGATATCAAAATTGTTTACTACATAAACATTGACTTATAACTTGCGTTTCAATACATAAAATCTGGCAAAAGAAAATTATTTAAATTTATGTACACTTTATTTTTAGTATTTTGAAAGCCCTAGAGTCATATTTTATTTCAAGTGCAATTCGCTTAGAAGGCAATTATATAGGAGACTCACGTTTAAGCGTTTAACCTGCAATGCATCTATTTTCGTAACAGTTAGTCCTAGATGCATATTAAAAATCGCATAATAGTTCACAACCAGATGCAGAGTTAAGATATTAAAAGTTTGAAGCGGCTGAAAACACAAGAACGAGAGTCACAAAACAAAGAATTTCACTTTTTATACGGACCCCAGGTCTCCTAATGTACATTTAGGGAAATAATCTCCATTGAAAAATAATTTCAGCGCAAAAAGTTTGACTTTAGTACGGCCAATGTTCACCAGATTTGTTTTGGGACTTAAACCACTTTACATTCGCAGTCAATGACTACTTTGGGGGGGGGGGGATAGCGACTAACGAGGGTATAAATTATATTCGTGCAAAGTGTTTTTTTTCCCCATCAAATTACGAGCATTTGCAGTGTGTTTTCGCGTATTATGGCATGACATTTGCATTTTTTTTTTTTTTTGAATATCAAGGAATAATATAAATACTTAGTTTAGTATTTTTGACATCCTGTCATTCTTCTGAAAGCGCGATAAGTTCCAATATCATCTTTTGCATGATCGCTTAAAACGGTGAACTCGAATATATTCTCAAATTTGGTTGTTAGTAATAAAAATTTTAAATGAAGATTAGTTCCCAAAATGTAAGTTACCTGACTTAGGAACTGTATGAAAAGTTACATTGTGTGTTTTTTGCCTCATTTTTTCTTTCGCTTCAAACTTTCAATATTTTATCTCTGCATCTGATTTTGAAATTTTATTTTCAATTGTAAGTATGCATTTAAAACAATCGATTGCGGAAATACACGTATCTCAAGTTAAACGAAACCACCCTGTAATTTAATTTGCACAATAAATACGATTATTTTGAGGAAACTGTTAAAGTGAAAGTGAAACGTGATGTAATTCAAAACAAATGTTTGAAAAATTTTAGGTAAATATCTGGTTCTACAGAGAATCTTTCAAAACATTAATCTGAAATTGATACTTACATAGTTTGATTATTTCGATTAATCACTCATTATTTTATTTCATGTTATAGCTGATATATGCTACCTGTAGCTTTATCTCACCAACCGACTTATGGGGAATAAAGGTCAGCAACATTTGTATTAAATTTGTTAACAACACTATTTTTTAAAGCTTATAGCGACATCAATACTGTATGTCAAAACAGTTAAATGTAATAAGCGTATGATGCCAGAATACAAGAAACGTAGTTCAACAGAATTTCTACGTGTACCTGGTTTGTTAATAGAAGTAACATAAATTTTATTTACTTATATTAAAACCTTAAGAAAAATCCTTCATCTTTGCTTTCAATATATCTCATACTGCATACTATTTAATTAAAAATAATTCGAGAGGAAAGCAAACTCATTCGCCTAATAACATTCACTCGTTAAGTATAAAGAAGCTATTTCCAAATACATAATATTTTATACATTAATATGTATATTTTATAAGATTACTTGCTCCCTAACGGCACATTACTATCCTATTTGGTGATTAAGCTAATACCATTTATTTCTTAACGGCATTGAAATGGAAACTATATATTAATTAAGTCTTTGTACGCTATAAAATAAAGATGGAAATCGTTTTTTAACGAATTTGTTATGAAATGATTATTATCAAACGTCAGTAAAGAAATTTATAATTTAAATGCGTTTCTTTTTTAAATATTTTAACAAAGATTTTCTGATATGTTGTAGAAAAAAAAGAAGAATGATGATACGGTTATCAATTTCTTAACTTTGTTTTTAATGAGGTTGAATTTTCGAAATATTCGTAAAAAAAACTTCTGCATTTAAAAATAGAGAGGTATTACAAAAAACTTGAAAACATATTTTTTTTCACCTTACCTTGAACTTATAAGGGGAGGGGCATTTTTTTAAAATGAAAAGTTGAAATTAAGTTAGAGCGAATTAAAATCAAGTTTCGAATTTAAAAAAAAATTATTTATAGATTTTTTTACCAGTTAAAAGCTTACAGGACGTAAGATAAAGGCATGACTAATGAACATAAGAGGATTTAAAAGCGTAATAGTTTTAAAATCTTGATAGTTTTGGTAAAAAATAATATTTATTCTAAAACTTTGAATTTAATCCTTTTGTTGTTAAAGAATGCCAGATGGTGTAAAAAATTTGAGAAATATTATATATGGTAGAATCCATTTCAATTCAACAAGGGGCGTAACTGGATGGTCTCAGATAGTTTTGAATTTAACGTATGTTAAAATTCATAATAAATTAAGAAATACGTTTTTTTTTTTGCTCAAAACAAAATCCTGGGCCGAGTTGCAAGCCACCAAAGTTGGTTGTCCTGTCATGATTTCTCACTTGGGATTTTCGTCAAAATTAAGTTATCTCAGGAACGGTAGAACATATTTTGTTGCTGTTTTTTTTTTTTTTTTTTCAAAAGATATTTTTTCTTAGTTAAAAAAAAAATATGCAAAATTTTGAAATATGTAAAGTTTTTTGAAAAAAAAAGTTTAAAATATTTTTTTTTTTTTAATTTTTCCCAAAAATGTCAATTTTAAATTATTTTATTCTTTTACAGTTTATTAAAACCAATGAGCACTACGTTTTTTTGAAAAGGAGAATTTCAAATTTTTCGTTTAAGAGAATTTAGTCGCTTTTGAAAAACTGTTTTTTTTTTTAAGGAACTCTTTACGTAATGGCAGACATGAAAATTAAAAAAAAAACGCAACTTACTGAAAATGCCATGCCTTGCTTTCAATCTTCGAGTTGAACCGAACCATTGCTTCGGTCTTTCGTCTGGTCAGTGCTAATTCTATATTAGCTACCAGTTTGTTAGGCACTCTTGACTTCTTTTAGAGGTTTACTACCTCCAGCTCAGACACTTCCTATGCCAGACTGATGATTGCTAATAAGCACGAAACTTCAGTCCTCAGCTGGAATGACTGAGCTCGCGGTGCATTTTATGTACTTTTTATTAAGCTATATAGCGAAATTTTCATTTTGAGTCTCCACTTTATCCATGAGTTTTTTTTTTTTTTCTGAAAACAAGAACGCAGTCTCCAGGCGATTCGATGCATTTCCTCGTAGTGCCTCGAAAAAATGCCTCTAAAAAAGTGGAAGCTCTCCTTTTTACGGAACGTAGTGGCTCACTAATAAACTGTAAAAAAAAAAAAAAAAAAAAAAAAAAAAATGGAACTGGCATTTTCGAGAAAAAAAAGTAAAAATTTGTTTTTCCGAAGAGTGTGGAACAAAACTAAAGCACATATTTCAAAACGTTGCATATTTTTTAACAAGAAAAAATATAATTTTAAATGAAACAAACCACAACAAAATATGTTCTGCCGTGTCCCAGATAATGTACTTTAAAGATTCCGATAAAGGTCCCCAGTGAAATCTTGACATGACTGTCATCTTTGACGGCCTGTATCTCAGTCCAGGATTTTTTTTTTTTTTTGGGGGGGGGGGGGGGCAAAACAAAACACAAAAGCCTTATTTTTTATTTTATTATTATTATTTTTTTTAAATAAATTTTAACATATGTGGTAGTGAGAAACAAAGGGATGTAAGTGGAAAAATTAAAAATTTGGAGATAACCACTACAAATGGTAGCTGAACCCCTCCTCTAAATATTGCTATATTTTTCGAAAAATTCTAACCCAAATATAAATGCACTTGCAAACTGGAAGTTCGCTTAGTTTATCAAATTTTGATTCATAAACTGAAATATTAAATTGTTTAATAAATTTAATAATTACTCCTGCGCAAAGCACAGTTGTAAATATAATTGTCGATTGGGTGACATTATTTAGAGTGATGTTAAGTTTCTTAATAAAAATAATAAAACAACATTTAAACAAAAAACAAAAATATAACAACACTGATAGCTGTTTTTTGTATTGTTTTGAAAACGTGTGTTTTGACGTGTTTAAATGTATGTTTTCAACTTTCTTTGGAAAACATTTATTCATATTCTTCTTAGCACACAATTGAAATAAAATGAAATAAAAGTGAATTATTGTAAACGTACTATCAGGAAAATATCAACAAAACCAGTAACATTGTCAAAGACTAGATCTTAGCCACTAGTTACATTTATGAGAAAAAAAATACAGGAACTTTTCTAATAACGGAACTATGTATGCAAATTGGTCTATTTAAATTATGGAACTGATGGAGTAAATCTATTGGCAATTAGCAAAATATGAAACAATCGTCCAAATTGTTTGATGCAGAATGACAGGAAAAGCCTTTCAATACAGCTGGATTAATCTTTTGCAGAATTTTAATTCTTGTAGTAACTGACACTTCGTTAGGAGTTATTGTGTATGTTGGATTTGCATTCGTTATTTTTTTTTTATATAAATTTGACTAACATAGCTATAGGCTGGTTTCTTTGACGATTTTATTTTTTAAAAACAATGTAGCAGGATTCAAAATAATTTGAAAAAGTCAATGGAAATTCTTTTCAATAGTTAAATGCCTTATATTTTTGCTTTTTCCAATATTTTTTCACATATTAATATGACATTCTAAATAAAACCCTGTAGTTTTTTTTTAAATATTGACAAATCTAGTTTTTGAAAGGGATCAAAAAACGAAGAGACAGAGAAATAATACGTCACAAAAGTCATCGTACATGCAAATATTTTCGAATAAACTCATGATTAAAATTATCATGTGTCGTTCTTTTATTATTTTTGCATTGTTTTAACCCTTAAAAGTTATTTGGCTTTAATTTTTTGTTTATTTATTCCTCAGTATTGTGCTTGTTATTTTAAAATGGCTGGTATTCGTAAAAAACCACAAACACCATTCGAAGTCTGCATTATTTCCTCACAGTAGCGGTAAAATGGTTTGAAATGTCTCTAAATTTTTTAATTTATTCCATTCTATGGTAAAGTGCTTGATAAAATGCTTTAAAAAAAGAATAGGACCGAAAACAAGGTAAGAAACGGTCACCCGGCAAAGTTGACAAAGCGTGGTGGGAGATTTACAATAAAAAAAATATGAAAAATACACATTTGAGTGCTGTAAAAGTTTCTGCATAGTTAAATGAAAAGTTTTGGATTTAATTTTTACCTAAAATTGTTCGCTAAGTTATCTGATTAGCTGGATTAAGTTGGACCTCTTCCCGCGGAAATTTTCTTGGCCGTGCGAAAAACAGAAAGCTTACACTATTCATTGCGAAATCAATGATAAATAAGCTCAAAACATTTTGTAATTACGTTTTACTTACAAATAAAAATGAATACAACAGTGTTGGTTAAATTGTTGTATACTTGTAAATGGAAAGGACTTGGTAGTTTGGAATTTTTTGACGAAATTATGAATCATGCTGTTCATTTAAATATTTTAAAAACCAATTTCAAGCTATTAGTCAAAAATTTGGTAATCGGAAACAACTTCGTTTTTTTGTGAAGATAACGATAAGAAGCACACGGTTTTCAACGTTTGCGTCAAGTGCCTCACAAATTGTCCAAAAGAGCTTAGATAATATCCCTTCAATCTCCAGATTTGAACTTAATGCAGCCTATTTAGAGACATCTGGAGGCTAGATGGCGAAAATACAGCTTTGAAACGAAAATAGAGCTAGAAACAGTAAGACTCGAAGTGTTGTTGAACACTTACTCAGAAAATACGCAAAAAAAAAGAAAGAAAAAAGAATGAAATCTATTCCCAGACGTTGATATTGCATGATATTCTACTAAATAATAACTTAATAAAAAGTTAGATTGTTCAATAATATATAGACAGTTTCTAAAGTGTACAAAAACTGTTGTGAGGTAAAATTTCCGGTATTTTTGGTTTTTGATTAAAAAAAATTCATGTAGTTTTGTTAAAAATTGATCATAAATCTTATAATTAAATATCCATTCCGAAATATTAGTTCTAACCAATGGATAGGGTCCTAGTCCATTGAAAGTCGTAGGTGTACAAACACTTTTGGGAGCCATTGTATATTCATGGATCACCCTTCTTCAAATAAGTGTGCTTATTCTCCCAGTTATGTATAAAAAATATGAATAAAAATATTTAACACGTGAAAATATCCTCTGTTTCAACTGCATATATTCTTACCATTTAAACGCACATACATTACACCTACTTGAATTAGATACATGGTGTCCTGAAATGGACTGACTTTATTCAAAAAATTATATCAGGAATGATAAAAAAAAAATAATTCCTGCAAAAAATTCATATGGTGGGCTGTAATTTTTTTTTACCCAAGTTGCAAATATTAATTATAACTTTTTTTTCAATAGACGGTGCCGGAGATAGAAACTCGTTAAGTCGAAGAAATATAGAAAATTACATCACACTTTGACGAAAATTGTTTTTAATTAACATAATTACATTACAATATTTTCAAAATGTCTACCGACAGCTGCAACCGCATGTCCCAACCGGAGATAAATCCAGTGACTATTAGTTATTTCTTTTTGATTGAAAAGCTTACTATTTGAAGCGTCATCTCTTGAAAAAAGTTTGAACTAAAGTTTAGAACTAATGGGGGAAAATTACGGCCCATCTCATGAATTTTCATATACAATTTGCTTTTTATCATTAACTGTTTTCCTGTTATAAATTTTTGAAAACAGTCAGTCTACCTCAAGATACCATGCACATAATCAATGGAAAATAGAACTTGTCAACTGAATGTGCAACAAATCGCAAGTATAGATTGAAATGAAAATGAAAGGACAATCTACCAAACCCAAAGCTGAACCAGTAAGTTTTAGATTTCCGTTTCTCCGCTCTTCTGTATAAACTATTCAGGCTTCTTTTTCAAACACAAAGGTATTTATTTAATTTTACATGTAAAATTTTGACTCCCCATTTATCCAGAGCAAAATCAAAGATAGCTAAAGAGTGAAACGGTTTAATACTTTTACAATTCACTAGTGTTCAGTATAGTAATGTGCAAATATTAATATGAAATGAGGAAGGAAATTTAAACATTGCCTGATTGTCGAGCGGGATTGGGTGTATATAAGTAATACATACGAGGCAGTGAGAAGTAAAGGAATGAAAGTGGCAAAATTAAAAATTTTTGGCTAACCGGTACAACTAATTGGGAAACCTCACCTCTGTCTTGGGGCAATAGATCGTACTACTAGCCCTATTAGGTGCTGCTGTACAGCATGATTTATTTAAAAAAAAACGGAGGTAGCCAACCAAGGACGTTATTTTTAAACGCATTTTACACAAAATTTAAAAATGTCTACTTACATTCCTTTGCTTCTCACTGTCTTATATATGGATGCAGCTGTGCTTTTTTCAAGCATGTTGTGATTGGAAATTGTACAGTCCAGGCTGCATAATGGAATATCCAATTTTCCACCAAAAGTTGCTCTTTTTCACGGAATATTTAGTTTTTTTTTTTTGGAATCAAAACGCAAAATTTCGAATAGGTTTGGTCCGTTGAAAATTTAAAATATGAAGCGGGATATTCATTCCAACAAGCAAACACGGTAGTTCCAATAAAAAATATATAGACTCACCTCCTCTAACATTTACGTCTCTACTTCGAATGATTCCTTTTACATTTGATGCAGAACATCTGTAAATGGCGGAATGTATGTCCTGTCTATAATCCTCTGGGCTAAATGGCGAAAACGACAAAGAACCGTCCGGCCGTACTTGTCGAATGCCTGCTATGGATGTGACAGAATTGTTATCTGCAGTAGTCCATGAGATTTCAGGCCGTGGAGTTCCATTTGCGACACACGGGATAACTATTCCAGTATTATTGTAGAATAAGACACTGTTTGGAGGTTCATGCAGGAAAGTAGGACCTTGATATTTGGCCAAAGTTCCTAGAAAACGTAAAATTTAATTCTGTTGATTTATTTTCTATTGCATAACATAGTGACAGTAAGAAAATAGATAGACTAGAAATGTAGTGAATGTCATGTATGTTTAAATAACTAAGCTTAGCACAATAAGAGTTTTTTATTTCTTTGATATGTTTGTTTCATAATGCAATGCATTATGTTTTCAAGCATTTATATATTATCATATTCATAGATAATTTATATTTATATATCATATATCTTCAACATTTTGGTTTCAATAAAACGGATAAAATATAAGAGAAAGAAAAATAGTATAATCAAGTTTTAGCAAAAATTAAAAACATTTTTATATTCTACGAAATGATTATTTTAATTTTTTGTAAGTTGTGCAATACAAAATAGTTGTAGCTTTAGAGCATATATTAAATCGCTTAAATCTGTTGTATTCTTCACTTCAACTTATAATTATGATCAAAATCGAGAAAATGTTTTGAATATTAAAATTAAAATGATATTGCTTAACTTCAGCTAATACATTTTTCATACTTACGCTGCAGAATATGTTTCAATTATGTGCCTATCAGCATTAAAAAAAATATATTAGTCATTTATATGGGCTCTTACCTTTACCAAACATTTTAAATGTGTCATCCCATTGTGTAGTTGCATGAATTCAATTTTCTGTTAATTGAGTGTCGATTAAAAAAATAAAATTTAATATGTATTTTACAAATGCTTATGCAACATATTTTCTAAAAGTAAAGTATACATACAAGTATTGGTTTAGAATTAGTTTTAAATCATAAGTGATTTATTATTTTGATTTGTACTGACATATATTGGTAATGAATGTATGCTTAGAAACATAAATGTACATAATGAGGAAAAAGTCTTGCTGGTAAATTAAAGAATTATTTTACGTTAAAGTAAATGAAGTGTTTGCTCATCCAAATATTTAAGCTATTTTAGGCAACTATTTTCTCGCAGTCAGAGCTTAGTAATCTAGCGATAATACAGAAAAAGAAAAAAAAATATTCAGCACAAAAAAAAAAAAAAAAATCATAATTTTTTTTCCAGCTCTCAAATCAAGCAAACTACAAATAATATGATATCCGTTGTTGTCTAATATACATCTGAGTGTTAAGTATCAAACTATTAACAAACCTGACAGAAACTAATGTTCTAGGTATTCCAAAATACAAGTTATTAATTTCCAATATTGCAATTCACTAAATAGATAGCTGTTTGAACTCCTTTTAATATCTAATGCAAAAATTGATCAACGCATTAAACTGGAAATATCGTGCAGATATTTTCTCAAAATAGTACTTTATTTTCCTGAAGCTAATGAAACCTGAATTACCACACGGTAAACTCAATCAAAAAATCAAAACCCTCTTTTAATATTTTGCATTTCAAGAACACGAAATTAGTTTTTGGGCCTAAATTTTAAATTCCTTAGTTTTTAAGTTGCGTGATAAAATTTTCCTCGAGGAGGAAAGTCACTTGGGATTTATAATTCAGTTATTTCGTGATGTTCGAAAGTTAATGTTCTTTCTTTCTTAATATTAAATTTTACCATGTCCAAATATTGATTTACGTTTCATTGTATATTAACTTGGTTTTTAGACGAGAGAGCTAGTATTTTTCAATCATAATTCTTAAAGTCTTCAAAATAGATCCTTGATTTGTCATATCTACATTTATAGAATGTCATTAAAATAATAAGAAGAAAGAAATATTTTGGTATTCAGATCCTTTTAGTGGGAGGTGTTTAAATCTAGAATGTTTGCTAAAGTATAGGATAGTAAAACTTCATTCATCCATATTCATTTTATTCTATCTTTGAGCTTACATATGGATATTTAGTGCATTTTTATCGAATGATTATTTTTTTTTGTGAGACACAAACACAAAATAATAATAATAATAACAATAATAATAATAATAATAATAATAATAATAATAATAATAATAATAATAATAATAATAATAATAATAATAATAATAATGGATACTGGGGATATATGACTGATCCCATTTTGGAGCTTATAACTTGTATTTAATTCAATAGAACTAAACAATATCACATTATATAGTTAGAACATTACTTATACCAACAGAATGCAATGGCGTTTTTAAAATGTAAATATTAGTGTAAAATATTTTAGAGAAAAACTAAAAATTAGTAAAGGTATTGTCTCCTTTACAAAAGCAGCCAATCGGCAAGAGACATGACCTGAGGGGAAAGTCATTTTAGTGTTTCAAGTACAAGTCAAACTTTTATTATTGCGATAATATTTTGTTTTACTTATAAAAAAACAAAACTGATCATATCAAATTAAAAAATGTAACCAAGCAAAAACAATAGCTATAAAAACAAATACTTATCGAAAAAACTACTGTGTGATAGGATACAACTAGCAGTGCTAAAGAAACTTATGCGTCTTCATCAAGCATGCAATTAAAGCTCAGACAAAAATATTCAAAAGTTAATGTTTTGTATATTATTAGTGGCAAGCAAAATCCGTGTTTTAACGTCATGAACTATAAAATAGTTTAAGATACCATTAGTAGTTCGAAAGAAAATAAAGGGATAATTAATTTTCGAATTTCAAGAATGATTTTGGAACATTAAAGCATAAGCTGAGCATAATGTGTTGTGTGTTTGCATTATTTTTTAAATGCGGGAACATTTCTCTCAAGTCCGCTGATTTTCAGTTTTCGCTATAAATATTGGCTTCGCTTAGTGGTAGGCTATATTTTTAATCTGTTATGTAGTATTTTATCTGTTAAATAGTTAGTAGAATAAATATTATATACTTATCAGCATAATCACGTTGATCCTTTATTCTAGCTTAATTATTCTTGCTTCAAACGGATCAAGTACCACCAAGTATACTTTTCAAATACATTACAAAGTTTCAGCAAAAGAATTCATAGGTCGGTACTTCTCACACTAGTAACATTGTTTCAAATCATCTACCATACCATATTGCTTAGTCTATTCTAGAAAGCTAGCAATTTCTTTGATCCATAATCCAAAAAAAAAAAAAATCCGAACTCTGAAAACTAAAGATAGCACATACCATAAAACGCGAAGTCAAAACTGATCATCTGACGCTTGGGAATGTAAACATACCATAGCAACTCGGTAATGTTTACCTCAATAATTTTTGCATTTTTGCAGTTTCGACATTTGACAGGATGAACAAGTCTCTCGGGGATCAAGCATGTAAAGGATTTTAATTGTAAATACATTAATTGGGCTAAAAGACTTAAAACTTAGTAAACGTATTTTTAAGTAATTAGTAAGTAAAATTTTATTCATTTTATTTGTGATAAAACCATTAATCTTGCTTTAAACATATTATTTTTCACCAGTAGAAGTAAAGTTTTGGTAAAGCGTGCCATACTTAAACTTATTTTGGTAACTAAAGTGTGTCGTACTTGATTTGCCTGCCAAAGCAAACGTTTAAAAAAAAATCCTGAAATATCTTCCTCAAAATGAAAACGTGTTGCCGATTTACAACACCTAATACGTTTTATAGCATTATCTTTTCAATTGATGTTTAAATATAGGTTAAACACAACAAAGGCATCAATAAGCTACCGATGCCTCTAACCAAAAGTCATTCCTGAAATATTGAAAAAAAAAATATCAAAGTGACTTTTATCCTATGAAGCTCAAAGAATAAAAAACCCTTAGATTGGAACATCTATTATACATATAATTAATATATTCGTAAATATTAACCCTACAATTGCTATAATTGCCATTTCTTTGGAAATTTTCAGTTTTTAAGAAAATCAAATTCAGTTCAATGGAAATATTTCACTTAGATAAATTAAATAAACTTCAAAAATTTCTACGAAACGAAATCAAATTTAGAAATGCTTATTTTCATGTGGCTGTAAAAGTTGGAAAACAGGTCATCATGAAAACATGAAAGTTTCTAATACATTTTTCTTCAATCGAGTAAGAGAATTTATTCAAACACAGCCTTTTGATCTTTGAAAATATCTTGAAAATTAAATAGGATTATATGATAGTTGAGTATATTTTAACTTTAGAAATTCTTATATTCACTGAAGCATTGCACAAATTCAGTAGCATATTTTTTAGTTTAATTATGCCCCCTTATCGCAATTGACTTGAATTAAATAAAACAACACGTCGGCATAAAACTGATGGAAACAGGTTTCTGAGCACTGTAAATAATTTTAAACTCATAAAATTAATAATTTTAATTTTTTAACAAACTATGTGTATAGCTGGAATAAAATACTTAAATGGTTAGACTGCATTTAATGCACACTAGCTGCATTACATTTTAAAGTTTCATCACAATAAAATAAAAATCGTTTAACTAACATATACTATGTATTGAATAATTAACATACTATTTTTAGTGCCGAGTCCGTAGTAATACGTTTTTTTTTTCCAGCTGAAGGATAAAAATATTAAAGCACGTTAAAAATGCATTACAGTGGATAACCATGGACCATGTTTAACGACTACTTTTTGCGATTTTCAATATTAGAAGAACGCTTTGCATGGTCTCGGTTCCTTCACTGTGTTTTTTTTTTTTTTAAATTATGTTTAAGGATTCATTTTACTTAAGGATGATTTTTTGTAGTCTTTTGAAAGATGTTATATTGAGAACCAGTTTTATTCTCAGTGTTCCATATCTTTCTTTCAATGCAGTACTTTTTTTTTTTAATTTAAGCATCACCAGAGCAGCCCTTTACTTATGAATAATATATATTCAGAAAACTTGATTTCTCAGGTAAGTATATAAAACAAGTTTTATTTCACATTTTTTAGGTCTATTAAATGATTCAGTATGGTCCAACAAGTTAGTTTCCCGATGGTGATGGACAGACTTGTGTTCTATAATGATCTGCATATACGGTGAGTCAAAACTGTCGTTAGATGGTAGTTCTTAAGTACAAGATCCATGCAAGAGTTAGGTTATAAATGTGAACATATGAAACCACATACATATGAAACTATTTATATCCAAAAACGCAGATTTCATTTCATTGTTAAATAGGCTTCTTAAAAAACCCCAAAACTTGTGACTGCTGTAACTTTGCTAACTTCTGCAATATCTACTATGTTTGACGATGCCAATGTTTTCACGCAACCTTTCGCTGTCATAATCTTGCACAGAAACACATTTTTCACCCAGGGGCGGCTCGATGAGCGGTCACCAGGTTACTGCGATCTTTGGAAAAATTTCAAGTTCGACAACTTCTGTTTGGCGATTCGTTAAATTTGGAGAAATAATTGCAATATTTAAACTTTTAAATGTCTGAATTTCCCTCCTTATTAGATTTGCACTTTCCCAAAATGTTTAGTTCAACCCCCCCCCCCCCCCGTTTGAGCAAAATGCACTAACACTGTTTTGGGTTTTGATTCAGCATTGAATATTTTCGTATGATGAAGTTTTGCTTAAACTTATTTTTAAACTTTTAATAGTCTCAAATATGACTAGTTTTTATCTGACTTATTATAAACCACGCAAGGCATTACATTTACAATATTGATCTAAACAGTATTTTTACTATTCTTGTGTACAAATAAAAAAAGTTTCCATTTGTATAGTTCTTATCTAATGTCTATAATGAATGTTTTCATTATTATTGCATATGCAATCACTTTTTGAATATGCCATAACAATTGGTTAGAACTAAAATTAAATTCTGCCTACCAAAGAAAAATGGGGGTTATTTTTGAAATCCAACTCAATTAAAATTTGATTTTTTTCCTGATATTTAGCATTTGAAACGGACTACGTTTTAGGTTCATTTATCGATAGCCAAACGTAATTTCAAATGTTGAATGTATCTACATTTGCATGATACTTGCACATACATTTCTATGCAAAAATTTCCTACAGCATAGCTCTATATAGTGGAAATCACTATTATGTCCTCCACATTCATTTCGGTATACTTATAGTTTTTTTGGGTGTACAGATTGTTGTCACTTTATAATATAACACTTTCCAATTAAACACTTAAAGATGAACGTAATTATTATTATAAAAACTTTTTGTGATTAAATTATTTTTTAATGAATCGATTGCTTGTAACGCATGAATATTTTTAATCACACTGCACTAATTACAAATTGTGCGAACAACTGTTTATTATTTTTTAATAAATTATTAACTTTTTTTACTCTGCTGCCTGATTTCAAAAAAAAAAAAAAAAAAACTGTGGAAAGTTCTTCAAGCATTTTTTTTTTCGCATATTCCTTTCAAAGTTCTGCCACTATTTGACTCAAAAGCAAAGAGGAAATCAAAACATATGAAAATTTACGAATGCTGAAAAATGTGCATAATTGCAGCATTTTTTTTTAGCATTTTTTGACGGCAAGGTAGAAGCATAGAAGCATTAGTTTTTCTTTTTTTTGTGTATGTACAAAAATTATCGCTTTATAAAAATCCGATCAAGCGGATACATAAATAATTATTAATAAAATACACTGAAGTACTGCAATTTTCACAATGTTTTGGCTATTTCGAAAATCTTAAGCCACAAATAAGAAGTAGGAAGATTAATGATCTGTCTCTTATCTTAATTTTCGTTTCACATGCTGTTTAAAAAAATGTCCCGCTTTGGTGATACAAAATAGGAGAAAAGGAGGTACATGCAAGCATCGTTTTTTAACTATATTTTATTTAAAAAATACATAAATTAAAAATGTCTCGGAGCAAAATTTTCAGCACGATTGAATCATATTCTCTTTGCACCAATCATTTTTTGACATTAAAGACATACAGGTAATTTTTACTTTATGGTATGTTTTGAAAATGTCTCGATCACATGCATTCCGATAGCGGCAGTCACAAACATTTTTTTTTCTTTTAAAACCTGGACCGTCATCGTATAATGAAGACACAATTTAAAATAAAAAATGTAAAGCAATTACAGATATGGGTCTTTGATCCTAACTAACTCAGTTTAAATTGCACAAAAATGTGCCAAAAATAATTATTTTTTCTTAAAAAATGACCGTACTTACTGTATCGTAGCTGGTTCTTATCAATGGATGCACAATAATATTTTATAATTGTACGTAGTACAACAAACATTTTATTATTTTCATATTATACTCTAATTATACTCGTATATTACTTTTAATCGTCATACCGACTATGGTAGTGCAATTAAACTTGATTTTAAACTTAAAATTTAAAACAAATAAAAATGTTTTGTATTTTTTAAATTACTGCAACTGTTTTATAACACTAAATCGTTGACCTTTCATTTAATAGCAAATGATTAAAATAATGCACTCCTAATAAATAAATATTTCTGAAAATAGAAACTACAATAGATTAAAACTATTTATAGGAAAATAATATTTTCAAATGCTCAAAAATGTTTAAATACACTCACTATCCTAAGCTGATTTTTTTTTTGGGGGGGGGGGGGGAGAGGAAATGGGAATTTGTACATCTTTATCTACTTTAAAACTATTTTCCAATAAGAAATATATCTTAATTAAATATAAAAATAAATAAATAAACAATGTGAAATAGTCATACATTCATCTAAATATCCATACAATGGATTTCAGTAATTATTTTGAGCTTTTAAACTACTTATGATTGTGGTTTTGCGCAAAGAAGATTACTTTAAGTTATCTTACTTAAACATATCGTATTCACATGTGTACCACTTTCCACTATACATACACCTTTTCCGTTGAGCATAAATATCTTAACAATGCCATGGTCTAACTAATATTATACCTATTTTTTTAACACTTAAGGTAGTAAAAAGTATTTATTTTATCAATACAGCTAAATTGTATATTGGCAAAATGTCATGCGCGTACGCGAAAAAAATTCGCTTTTACTTTGCGTAAAATTTAATATGAAAGTTAAAAATATTATTTTTAGCTCTATATTTTATGTATATTATTTTTAACCTGTTCAGAAATCTTGATATTTAATGAAAGTTTAAGCAAATTGTTTCAGCATATTTTTTTTAAAAAATCATATTTGTGCAATGCTTTTTTGCAAAATTTTAAACAATTGTGTCACAAAAAATTGTCCTTTATATCAGTAAAAAATGCATATAACACTAACATTTTTAGCATCTTATAGGAAATAACGATACTTTATAAATATGCTCCGATCTTGAAATTCCTCACTACCGGAAACACGTGGATATAGAAAAAATGCGTAAATATTTGCTTATTGAAAAAATATTAAGTTCCTTACCAAAAATAAAACTCAAAAGAAGAAACACCAGCATGCAGGTATTATCTGGCATGTGGAAAACTTTTATCTAATAGGACGATGTCTGCTTAGAAACAAACTTATTTAAGTAAACGACCGAATCGAAAGAAGAGCCGTTAGCTTATGAAAGAATTCCTCCACTGGTAGCAGGCAAAATCGGCGGAGTTTGGACGCCAAATTACTCTCGCCATGTGTCGCCAAATCCATGTTGATGCTCCGTGTTCCAGCTGATGCCCTAAGTTACGTCAGAATAGGGGCCCTTTTGAGCAACAGGTTTGGAATTCCTTGAATATTCCAAGCGCCTCATATGACGCTGTTTCAGGACATCTAATTATTCTGGGAAGAAATTAATTTTATGGTTGAAAACAATTACTTGCACTGCGCACTTAACATATTAGATAGCACTTTTCTCTGTTCTCTGCTTGCGTAAATTTTTAGTAGAAAACCATGATCCTCAAATATTATTTTCATATGCGGTGAGAAATAAAGTTAGTTAAAGTTAGTGTTTTGAACTGTTTCTTCTTTCACCATCGCACTCGGTAAAAAATAATGTTAGTGTTTACAACTGTTTTTACTTTCACTATGACATTTGAGAAGGAAAAAAAAAAGTAGTGTTTTCAAATCATGTACCTTTCTTTTAATCCGAATAAACTTCTAAAATTTAAAATTGTACTTAAAATAACGAAAACAACTGCATTATTTTTTTTCCACATGTTGTAAAGTGGGTCAAAATGGTTATTTTACTTTTCGTTACTGCTGCATAATAGTTTTCCTAATCTATTTATTTATTTGTTTAGTTGATTTCTCAAGGAAGTGGTAAATATGTGCAAAATATTATCATAACCCGTGTAAAAAAATAAATGAAAAAAAAAGAAAAAATAATAATAATATCATTTTTGTCCAATATACTTTTTTTAATTTTCTCTCTCTAAATTTTACTGTGGTTTTACACAATAAGTTAAAATTTTTCGGCGTTTGAAATAAGTCATTGCTGTACATTTACCAATTTTAATATTGGACATTTTCAGTGCGTTCAAAATAAAAAATCTTTCAAATTTCGGATAGAGTATGATATTTAATGTAATACGATGTAAAACATATGCTTTTTAAAATGCACACACCAAATCATATAAATATATGGCTTAATAACGTTGTTTTCCAAATTGCTTCTAAATATGAAATTTACAAGATATTTCATGAATTTCAAAATATGTCTGACACGTAAATTGTTTCATACAAGTGCTTACAGTGGACATAATATCAACAGACAGCTTTCAAAGATTGTAGTACTAGATATGCCATTTTAAGTTAAATTTTCTTCTAAGAATAAAATATCTGAAACAAATTTAACTAAAAAAAAGGAAAAAAAATATAGGTATTTGTCATTAAAATTAAGCTTATTTATTGCTTTGAAGTAATTCAGATGCTTAAAATTAAAATAAAAAGAGCATTCGAAATGAATTCAATTACACATAGTGGAACGAAAATCTGATATTAAATCTTATTTGAGGAGTATTCCCATTCATAGTTAGAGGAGTGCAGCTCGGGGTATAAAAATTTTGTGTTTTTAATGTAAAATATTTGATTTCAAAAGTATACTCGAATTGAAATGCAAAAGTGAAGGAAAATGTTTTCTTAAAACATCAATTTTATTTCTTACTGAACGTGAAAGTAAAAGAAAAAAACAGATCAAAGCATGAACTTGACCTTAGATTTTTTTAAGTTCAATAACATGGTAAAACTGTACAATGCGTAATATAACAAAAACAAAATATTTCCCAAAGAAATTTCCCAAAACGAGGGTTGAGATAAACATACACTGAAAAACATAAATAACTTACGAGATCCTGATACAATTTAAAAAAAAAAATCGAGTGAAATACCAGGTTTACTGCTTATTTTGAAAAAAAATATTTCTATCGCTTGAATAACTTATCTCCACTTTTTAAAAAAATTGATTATTTAGAGCAGTTTCATCCCCGTGAAAAAAATGTGTGTATAAATTTTGCTTTACTAGTAAAACATTTTTTTTCTTTGTAATATAAATGACTGGAACGTCAATAAATTATGTTTCTACCTGGTAGAAGTATTGCGAAAAGTTAGAAGCATTTTTTAAGGTATTCTTTTTTATACCTATTCAGTTCGAATAAATGTAAACATTTCATTAAATCCAGTTTACATGTGTTTTAGCAACATCTGTGGGGTTACTTTTAACAAAGTTATGACATGTTTACATTTTTTAATTGATTTTTTTTTTACAAGTCAAAGCTAATAAAATGTTATGATTTTTTTTCCGAATTTGAAACAGGAATTACATTTTTTTTTTTTTTCAGAATACGTATTTCATTTTCTAAATTTAATTAAGTAGATAAAAATTGTTTTTTTTTTTTTAAATAACTGACGCTGCTGTTGCTTATTATGTAAAAATATTATGTTAATAGAAGTATTTAAGAAAGTAGAAAGTAGGTTAGTATAGTTTTAGAAGAACTTAAATTAACTCATTACTCTTTATGCTAAAATTGAAAATGAAAACTAGAATAATACATTATTTAAAGCTCAACATTTTCTAAAATCCCTATTTTTGTACAGTAGCTAATAATACAAAGCTTTCTCGCATTAAAAATAATACTTTCAGAGATTATATTAAGGAACACTGTTTTGAAGAGACGAAAAATTGCCTAATCAGCAAATTATTCACTTGAGTGAACGTAACTAGTGTGTAAAATAACTAGAAATGATTGCTTTTCGCTTTAATAATTCTCGAGAATAGTTTCTAATACTTTTATTTTTCGGTAGCGTAACTTTCAAAGTTTGGATTAAGTCAATTAAGTTGTTTAATGCTTTTGACAATATTGATGCTTCTGTTTACAAAACCTGAAACCTTTCACACACTGTAATCTTAGTTTTTTACCCATAGTCAACCTGTATATGTATGCCAAAGTCTATTACGATACATGTTAACAACGATTTATTAAATTAAACGCACCTACAATTTATTTAAGATTAAAGATATATTTTTCGTAGCTTCAACAGTGGTTTTGAAAGTATTTTAGCTTTTTTTATACTAAACTGCGAGAAAATAGGTGTAATAATAAGAATATAAGAATAACGACTAATTTTTAAAACTAAAAAATCTCACAAAGAATTATGTGTGACGAAAAAGAATGAAACACAATACAATATTTTAATATTACCAATATTTTTAAGCAAACTGTTGTCCTTAAAACTTATTTAAATCAGGCAATTATTACGCAACTTTAGAAGAATAAAAAAGATATTTACTTACCTAATTAAAAAAACAACGTTTATTCAGGAGCTACAAGCTTTGAAGCATTCGAAGTTGAGCGAAGTCGTCTAAATCTGTAAACGGCATTTTCAAAAACAGTCGTTTGCGCTACAATCGGTCAAATCTGCTAAAAACTGATCCACCTCACTAGTTTTAAAATAATATCACAGTAATCACATTCCAGTTTAAGTTCGGCAGAAATCAAACCGTTTGTTTGAAATATTAAATTCAACGTTTGTCAAAAGAAAAAAAAAAGACTAGTAAACATATCACAGCTTTTAAGTACAAAATTTCTCTGCAAATTTCTACCTTCATCTGTTTTTAGAATTCGTTAGTTAGGTAGAAAAATGCAGATTGATTTTGTACTTAATGGGCTGTTGTTTACTAGTTTATGTTTTTTTTTTTTTTTTGACAAATGCTAATATTTTTCCCTTCATCTGTTTTCAGAATAGGTTAGTTAGGTAGAATGTTGCAGAGGAAGTTTGTACTTAAAGGGATACGATACGTAGAATTTATTTTTCATAATGGGCATTGTTTAAAACAATGTTCTCTTTTGTTTTTAATGGTAGATTTTATACTATGGTAGATGGTCTGGTTATGGAAAACCCACTTAGACCCATTTTCAGTGATATTTACATGCATTACTTTGGAGTTTAGCTCTTCCGAAAATTACCCTAGCAATTTTATCTTCGCCATGCTGATGGTTGTTTTTTTTTCTTATGAACCATAAACATCTAAGTGTTGATGAGGTTTTAGTTAATATAAGTTCTATATGTCATCATTCTTGTATGAAGTAGAATAAAATAACTGTCTTTCCTTTCTCGATGTTCTCGTTTCTCGAACTGAGTCTAGTTTTGAAACTACTGTTTATCGCAAAACCTTCTCATAGACTATCGGCTCATCCTAATCAAAACTATTCTGCTTCTAATGCTCTTGTTAACTGTGCTATCAAGACTTGTTCTTCATAGGAACTTGCTAATGCAAAATTTAACTATCTTAGAGCTGTGGTAATTGATAGAGACAATTCGCACACATTAATTGATTCCATCAATAAAAAGCCCGTTTAAGGGGACAGTGGATTTCATTTTTTTAAAATATTATTCAATTTTTCTGAAATTTCGCACAGACATTTACATTACTATAACATAATTTGCTATGAAGTTTCATTAAAAAATATTTAATTTAACAGAGTTTATTAATTATTTTCTTATTAAAATTGACGTATAATTAGCAAAAAAAAAGTTATCTGCGCAACAATTTTCAAAATGCACTAATAATATTGACACATGTCATTGCTTACATACATATAAATTAAATTAAAGGATAACTGGAATTTTAAAATAAATTTAAGCATAAAAAATACACTTCCGAATCCGGCATTTTTTTGCAAAAATTCCACGCACAATAATTAAAAAAAAAAAAAAATCATAAATGACCTAAAAGATATTAAGTTCTACTTTGCATTTTCCTTGATTTGGAAGTCTTTGAAAAGCCAGAGTATGAGATTTTTAAGGATTACGACATGTTTTATTGCGCAGAAAGCCTTTTGAACCTCGTAAAATGTGGAAAAATTTCGTTTAGAGATAAAAGAGGTTTTCTTTTCAAAACTTGATAAAGCAGTACAAATGGGATAAACTTCTTTATTTGTCATTCACATTATTATAATACAACTTTTTACGAAGTTTCATTACAAAATATTTAATTTAACAGAGTGTCTTAATTATTTTGTAGTTAAAATTTACGTAAAATAAGCAAAAAAAAAGTTTCCTGTCCAATAATTTTTAAACTACACTAACAATATTGACACACGTCATTGCTTACATATATAAATGAAATTAAATGGTAACTTTAATTTTAAAATAAATTTTGGCATTAAAAAATTACACTTAAGAACTCGAAATGTTTTTGCAAAAATGCAACGCACAATAATTAAAAAATAATAATCATAAATGAACTATTTTTTTTTTTTTTGCATTTCCCTCGATTTGGGACTTTAAAATGCCAGATAATAATATTTTTAAGGAATACGACAATTTTTATTGCTCATTGAGCATTTTGAACTTTGTAAAACGCGGAAAAATATCGTTTCGAGAATTTTTTTTTTTTTTTTTTTTTTTTTTCAAAATTTGATAAAAGCAAACATTTGAAAAACTTCTTTATTTGGCATGGCATTACAATTAGTACACATTATAAAAGTATTTCCAATTAGTAATAGGTAAAGTTATTGAAATTATTGCTATTTCTGTTCTTTTACGAGATGCGCTGTGGTCGATTTACAACCACAAATCCACCACAACTTCTCTAAATTGTATGTTTAAAAAAAAATACTCCCATAAATCTGCAACTCAAGTTAATTTTTTTTTATTGTACAATACAAAAATAGGCTTTTAATTGTGTAGAAAATTTCCATAATAAAATACCTCTGAGCATTTGATTTGAGAATAACATACAATTCCTTGTAGCTGGATAAATGATCTGCTCCCTGATGTGGTTAGTATCTGATTTTTCGCAATAACATAATAGTACATAACATAATACTTGTTTATAAGAAATAATGTTTGAACTAAGAATGATATTTATACAATGTGAAATCATACACACAACATGAAAATACAGGATTGCAGATGCATGTTGCAGGATTACGTGGAATTGATTAGTTAGTGCAAAGACAAAAAGTGGAATTATAATTGATAACTCGTGCTAACAGCATTTGTTTGTCAGAAATGTCATATTAATATTTTTAGTTATAAGTAATATAATTTCAAATGAGACGTAGTATAAAATTGCACTCATAATTTGATAGTTATAACCATTATAGACACATTTTAACGAAGAGTTATTTGTGGGGGGGGGGGGTACGTACTTAAATTACTGTTCCACCGTGTTTGGCGTAGAAAATTGGCAAGCTGCTCGCCCAGGCAATTTTATCTGAACGAGTCTGGCAGGGTAAAAGTCAAAATATGGTTCACATAATTTGTTCATTTAAAAGTGTGTCTACTCTGAATGTGGCAAAACTGGCATTTCTATAAGATTAAAGTCCCTTTTTTTGCCTACAAGCCAGATGTTCGCCTTTCCATCTTTTTCGTGAAGGAACACTATATGTTTTGCATAACAGATTTTAGAAGACACCAGCACTATATGAACCATCATTATTTTTTTTGTCGAATATTTCTTTTTTATTCTCATTTGTTTGTACTGGGCAGTTGATTTTCGTTTATACTGGGGCAGTCTTCTGTTATCGCATCTTACAGCAAGTATTAATGCTTCCTGCTTTAAATTAGTACTAGTCGACCCGTGCGGAACTCCGCACTGTGTTTCGAATCGTTTCATAAGGTATTTCGCTATTTAAGAATTTCAAAGGAAGAACATTATGAAAAAGAACCGAAAAAAAGTAAGCGCAGAAGAGAAGGCATGTAATTTAAAGACATCAGTAACAAAACTTCGTTAAATACAACGTTGTGATAATTTGATCATCGCTCACCTTTTGGTCCTACATATTTTCAATTCAAACATAAATATCATTAAAAGTGTGGCTGAGCAGTGACTCGTGAAAAAGCAATAATTGTGCATGTAAAAAAACAGGTTGTGGCAAATACAGTCCTGCCCATATGAGCATCTGACGGGAAAAAAAGAAACATCAAAGAGATATTTATTCACACGGATTCGAATTGGCGCCATTCTGATTAACAGCCCGACACTCAAACAAACCCAGCAATTGCGCCTTCCTTTTCGAAAGCTATTCATTGAAGGAATGCGCAGTAAAAAACAGCAGAAACGCTTTTTGCCAAAATAATAATAAGAAGAAGAAGAAGAAGAAGATCATGCTTCTATGTTTTGTCATTAACCAGCATGATACGATTTAAAATTATTCGAAAATCATGGAATTTGATTAAAGAATGACGAAGATCTCACGTAGCGATTGAAACGAACATTCTATAGAAGTAATAAATTAGATTGAAAATAAGTGTTTTTATCTTTGAATATTGAACTTCTTCACATAGAAGGTTGCTTTAACAGTAACGGCTTAAATGCCCGCACATGTTTCTCTTTTAACCGAACACTTAAAATTCAAAACCAAAACCAGTTGAACTGTGTAGGTTTTTTAAGTGTAATATTTCGAACGGAGACAAAATGTTTTTTTTTTTCAGCAGAAAGCACAGGAGTAGAAAATGATTTCTTGCTAATGAAGTTGATAATAATTTTAATGCTTTATATCGTATTCGCGCGAATAAAAAATTAAAGGTTTACTGGGTGAAACTCGTAGTTTTAATTTGACGTAGTATTTTTTCATTTGTACAAAAGGTCGAACACTGCTATTAGAAACATCTACCTTTCAGCATACAATGAAAATGTTTTTCTGCACAAAAATGATTTCCTTTAGGTAAATCTAATACTTTTTTATGCTTACATTATGCTGAGTGGTCTGGATGTAGTCAAAGCTTAAAAAAAAGGAAGAACACCCTTCGATTAATAGTCAACTTATCCGAATGATAAGTGCAGCCTGCATAAAGGAGTCGAAACACCAAGTAGCATTCCCGCTGCATTTATTTTATTACGTTTCTATGTTATGAGTACATGTAATGCGTAATACTAATATAAATTTGATATTATATCGGACAGCCCAAACTTGCCCAAAGTTCAGATAGTTTATAGCCGAACGCTCTACCGAAAAAAACTTATCATTTTAACCGAACGACTAAGTCCAGTGCTTTTAAGCTTTGTTAAAATATGAACACACACACACAGGCTTTTTTTTTTTTGTCGAACTCGACGTAAAAAATGGAAAACTGCATTAGGACTTTGCTTTTAAAAAATGCATAAGAACTACAGGCAGCATCAAGGTTTTGAAACAGCAAGGGGCGTTTTCGAAAACTTGATTTTTCGACCGTAAGTCTATTTTTCTTCATTAGCCAGCCTGATAAGTTTTAAAATGAGAAGAGAATAATATATAAGATAAGATATTGAAGAAACATTTTTTTATTTTTGAAAATTTTTATAATTTGTTACCGCAGGCTGCTTGAACCGTTATAACATAGATGGCAGCACGTGTTCATCATTTAACAGCACGGTTAAAATACAAAATAAATTGAACCATGTTCTTTTTTAAGCGTAGCTTTTCGAATGTAGTAAAAATGTGATAAGCTATTTGTTTTTTTGCAAAAAGAAGAAAAATTATATATTTTACCCTTCAAATTGAGGTAGTATTTTTTTTATTTGTACAAAGAGTCAAAAACTCATTAAAAGAATATATATTTCAAAACACGATTTATAATTTTTTTCTGAACAAAAAACAATTCTATTGTAGTCTGAAATCTTAAACCTGTTACTTATATTTTCGCTTACATTATGCTTTAATTTTTTTACCAGAGCCAAAGCTTAAAAAGAAAAAAAAACCTTACAATTCAGAAATAATTTAGCACATAGTCACTGCAAGTTTTCATATCAGCAAGGAGCGTTTCCTTCTCATTTATCCCAATCCTTCATAGTTGTTATGCACTTGATTAAGTGTTTATGTAATGCGCGATATTTTTCTAATTTTTTGTTGCAGATTGTCTGGACGTGGGCCCGAACACGCATTCTCCTGGTTACGAAGAGAACGCTCTGCCGATCAAGCTATTCAGCTCTGTCGGTCATAGCGCAAATTAAAGTTATAAGTTTCACCGAAAAACTCAGTCTGGTTCTTTAAAACAGGTTTTTCGGCTGAAAAAAACAATTTTTAGACCGTGGGTCTATTTTTCGTCAGTAGCCAGCACCATAAGCTTTACAATATGGCGTAAATCAAAGAAATCGATCAAGAATTGAAGAAAATCTGGCGTAGAAACCAAAAACAGGCTACAGAAATAATATATAAGGATGGAAAAGATATTTATAAATTTGCACTGTTTGCACACGGCCGAGGTTGAATTCACTCACTGCTAAACACACTGCGAACTCGAGTCTTTTTCTTGAAATAAATACTTCTTTCGGGCAGTCGTCGGGAACTGTAGAATAACGCATTTATCAATTTCAACGGAACGTCCCAAAAATGGAATTCTGCAGAACCCTCTCCAAGATCACAAGCAGCATTAGAGCATTCCGTACAGTATTTTCACATAATTTCGGAGTCTACAACCAAATTCGTCATGGAGTCTATTACCAGACCAATGCCATATAGAAAAGTATGATCCAGCCTCATCCATGTACCGTCGTAGGAAACTGTAATGTAAAAACATCAGTCAAATTAATGTTAATTTCCAAATATGATTTTCGCACTTCATTTAGGGATACTTCAAGCACATTTTATTTGAAAATCTTGTTAATATCACACATCTTGGACAATTTGTCCAAGCACTTTGAACATGTTTTCTGATCCATAATTGGCATCTCCATAGTTATTGAAAAGTTTTCCATGTCCTCTACCTATGCTTAAGAAAGTATCGAAACTTTTTCATTTACAACAAATGTTCTGGTGAAATGTTTGTGGTGACTTGAAAAATTGGATCCAAAATTCTTCCCACAAGAATCGCAAAACATACTCAATTTTCTTGAATAGCCGTAGGATTCCCCGAAACTAACATTTAATCAGTGCATGTCACATTCAACACAAGTAAGTTTCTAAAGAGAGGCGAAAAAGATTTTTCACTCATTAGGACATATGCAGATGTATTACAGGATTGGTTTGCGGGAATTTCGAAATGTTCTGAAGTACAGTTAGATGTTGAAGGTATAATTCCTTCCAAAAAGGTTTCAATTTCCACTCTATCAACAGGTTGCTCGCATTGTTTTTTTTTCCCGCAGCAGCTGCTATTGCTCTGCTACGCTTAGTTGGATGCCGCTTTCGATAGCGAGAACTAATTGAATACATAGAGAATTCACTGCTTCACTCAACGTTTAGTACATATTAGTAACCAAGAGAACTCATTAACACTACGTAACAGTTATCAACAAAAACTAAACAACAATTACACACTTATACTAACTTATAGGTTAGACTGATAACCTATATACTAATCGTAACGTATAAATATTTAATACCTAATAGTAACCTTTTAATTTTAAAGAAAGATAATGTATTTTATTGATTTTATTCGTTATTCATTCTAACATAATTTAGTAATGTTTGGTCATAAATTTCAAAAATAATTGCCTCATATTCAAAAAATACATCAAGTCAATACAGAAGAGGAAAGCATTTTACAGCCAATACAGCCGAAAAACATATATACAATATCACAACTTTCACAGGGCGGAAAAGAAATTCAAAACATAGGAAGCGTGACTGCTAGTTTTGAATAATATTATGGAATTTCTTGTGATCTACACAATTTTGTAGAAAGACTGATGGATGGTAATAGGGGAAAGGCTAAGGTGAAATTCTTAAAAACAGGACTTGCTCAATCATATGAGTTGCTAAGATGATGTAGAGGAAATAGAAATAGCTTATCATTTATAGCTCAATTATTTTACAAGGATGTGATCCACTTTTAAATACTGAAGAAAGATAAAGATTTTCAAATCCTCTAGCAATTAAAAAGAAAAAGTACGAAGAAAAAAGATGTTATCAATTTAAAAAAAATCTGATTTCAATTGCTTTTCTTTTGCATAGAGTTTTATTTACAGATTTTAAGGCGGTTAGACATTCCGTCAAACACATTATAATAGATGCTACAGAAATACTATCAAAACGAAGTGCTGCAGAGTTGAAAGTGCGTACAGTTTTTGTCATTTCATGTACTACAGCTAAGGTATACTTACACTGAATGTGTAAATTACTTGAACAAAATACTAGGTAGCAGAAAATCGTTATTTTGACATTAAAAATAAATCTTTTCATACGTTTTGTATCGCCCTTGCTTTTAAACGTCATAATTAGCATATCAAAACTATATTTTGTTGTAACTTTCTATATAGTTTATTATTTTGAGGCTCCTCGTTGGCTGAGGGTCCCCTGGTCTTGCCCTAATGGCAAAAAAGGCTCTGCTTTTTTGCACACTTATTTGTATGTTTTACTGCGTTATTCTGAATTTTTTATGATAGGATATGTAGGAAATAGAAATGTCAGTCACGAAGCTATTCGAATTACAGTAATTTTGTTGTTTTAGTAATATTTTTGAAATTAAATGCCATATGCCGAAGGTTATTCATTTTTTCTTGGTCCCAATTCAAATTTATGAATATTTCCTTTTGCTTTTAGAGGAGAATCTTTTCTTGAATCTATATTACTTTTTCCGCAGGTTGCATTCATGTCAGTCAGTTACCATGCTTTTAACATTTTTAAAAAAAGTCATCTAAAATGCATTAAAAAAATTCAATTCTGTCATTATTTTCGGCTTGAAGCAATCAATAAAATAAGATATATTTTTTTTAACTTTTCAATGGATATTTTATGCTGCATGTATGTAATATTAATCAGTTGCAATATCTGAGGCAGTTACCAACTTGTCGTTTGTACGGAAAATATTTTTTTTAGCAATAGAGTGGTCACCGATTACATGAATCACATTTTTTCTAATCCGGTTTGATTCCACAAAGCGGCTGATTCAATAAAGTGACGGGTTCAATAAAGCTGGAGTTTGTTCTGCTTTGAAAATTTGTTTAATTAAAGCGGTTGACTCAATTGAGCACTGATTCAATTAACCGGAGTCCACTGCATCAAGTCTAACAAATGTATTTCCATTGCTTACCTTTTATGTTAACTTTTTTATTTGCTTTCCTACTTAATTTTGAACATTTGCGTTAGTATAGTTAGAAAATTTCAGAAACGTCAGTCAGTTACCAAACTGTTCTAATTACTGTATTTCTTTATTGTAGCAATATTTTCAAACTCGAATGCCATAGGCCGAAAGTTTATTCATTGTTCTTTGATCCTGATTTGAATTTAATAAACATTCTTTCAATTTTCAGATAAATCTATTATATAATGAGTATTATTTATCACATAGGTTGCATTCTTGTCAGTCAGTTACCATGCTTTTAAAAATATTTCTAAAATCATCCAATATGTATATTGAAAATTCAATTATACCATTAAATTCATTTTAAAAAGTACAATAATCGAGGAGAATATAATTTTTTAAAAATTAATATTTGTGGTTTATATTTCAAAATACTTATGTTTTGCTCCGTGAATATCAATCAGTTACGCGTGAAACTACCCTACAGTAAAAGAAATCCAAATAAATATATAAATAAATAAAAACACAAAGTGAAAACAGAAAAAAATGCACATACACCCTACACACATAAAAAAGCTGATATTTATAACTTATCTCTTTTCTTTCGGCATGATTTTTATATTAATTATTTTTATTTTGGAGAATTCGATAATTAGCAGCAATGCTTTCATTAATAAACGCTTTTAAATTTGACGAATTTATTTGCCTTACATTTTTGTGACAAAATTAATTCTTATAAACATTAGTTAAATGTTTCAGAACTTAAAATGACTTGGAACACTTCCAAATCTTAGACCTTCAAAATGACATTTTAAACTACTTCTGGCTCATTTCGTTTAAACAGAAAAACTAATTAGGTTCACTTCTTGTCTAACACACATGCTGTACGTCCATATTAATATGAATACAATCTTAATGCAGTGCGTTTTAAAACAGCTGCAGACTCAAGAAATATGCTGAATTCGCGTGTTATATAAAACTTAAGTCTTAAATAAGTAAAGGATTTATAATGTTTATTAAATTAAGTCCGGGTATAGTTATAAATTATTGTAAGGATAAAATACGTTTTAAGTTACATAACTTATTGGCTTTTAGTTGAGACTAATACCGTACTATCGATTTAATGTATGTATAAAAAAAACGCAATTACACTCAGACATGTTTCTTTGTATGTAATCTACTGCTGTTTAAAGTAACAGAAGTTTTGCCTTTCCTTTTACATATCATTAAATACAAATTCTAATATGTATAAAATATGACTCTAAGGCAGGAAATAACAATCCAAACAAAATGTTCATCCAGTACTAATCGACACACACTGCTTTTATACACACACACACACACACACACACACATATATATATATATATATATATATATATATATATATATATATAATATATATATATATATATATATATATATATAATATATATATATATATATATATATATATATATATATAATATATATATATATATATATATATATATATATATATAACTATATATATAATATATATATATATACACAGGGGGATTCTGAATTCATCACCAATATTTGGTGGGGAGGTAGGGAATAGGAAAAGAACACTATTTCACATAGGAAAGCATGGGCACAAACGAACGCATGACGGTGTAGAGGGCGGTGTGTGTCCGCATCTCCCATGAACGCGCATAGCTGTCTGCCGTGTGCAGCCAGTCGTCATTGGACAAGGTGACTTCGCAGAAGTAACATGAACCGGTACACGTTTCAAGAACTTGCAGATATGCATCTAACTTACGGTGCCGCAGGAGAAAGCTGTCTTAGAGCTAGGCAAATGTATGCAGAGCGCTACCCCAACCGGCGCGTGCCACAGCATCAAATGTTTTCACGTGTGCATCGACAACTGTGCGAAACTGGATCATTTGCTGGTATTAATGTTGATCGAGGCAGGCGCCGATCAACACGGACAGTTTCAGTCGAGGAAGCTGTCCTACAGTCTATCGAAGAACAGCCAAGTTCTAGCACACGAGGTATTGCTCACCAGTTTGGAGTTTCACAATCGTCAGTGTGGCGGATACTACACGAGGAACGTTTACATCCTTTTCATTTGCACACAGTGCAGTTACTGGAAGCAGAGGACTATCCCAAGCGTGTTACTTTTTGTCAGTGGTTCATGCAGAGAACAGCCGTTGATCCCAATTTCCCAACGTATGTTCTTTTCACAGATGAAGCGTCCTTCACTCGTGAAGGTGTCTTCAACACACACAATTCGCATGTGTGGGCTAATCAGAATCCACACGGTACGAGAGTTCGAGCAACAACGCTTTGCCGTCAATGTGTGGACTGGGATCGTCGGCGACTGTTTGCTGGGACCGTATTTACTACCATCCCGTTTAGATTGCGCAAACTACCTCATATTTCTTCAGACTGTGTTACCGGGTCTTATGAACGAGGTTCCTGCTGTTATTCTCCGGCGAATGTGGTTCCAGCATGACGGCGCTCCAGCACATTTCGCAAATGATGTGCGTTGTTACCTGACCAGAAAATTTGGAGCTCAATGGATTGGTCGCGGTGGACCGGTTTGTTGGCCACCACGGTCACCGGATTTATCTCCAATAGACTTCTTTGTATGGGGTGCCATGAAAACCATGGTGTACGAGACCCCTGTTGCCAGTGATATGGACCTTGTAGCACGCATATCGGTTGCCGCCGCAAACATCCGGGAAACGCCAGGCATATTCCAGAAAGTTCGGTTGTCCATGCAACGTCGTTGTGAGGCATGTAATCTAGCAAATGGTCAGAATTTCGAGCACCTCTTGTAAGTCTGTACAAAAGATGCACAAATAAATATTTTTTCTCTTACCACTTTCTTGTTATGTTTTCTTTCCATCATTTAACCGGATTCATATTGCCCTACTACATGACGTCTGCGCCGATGCTTTCCTATGTGAAATAGTGTTCTTTTCCTATTCCCTACCTCACCACCAAATATTGATGATGAATTCAGAATCACCCTGTATATATATTTATATATATATATATATATATATATATATATATATGTATATATATATATATATATATATATATATATATATATATATATATATATATATATATAGATAGATATATATATATATATATACATATATATATATATATATATATATATATATATATATATATATATATATAGATATAGATATAGATATAGATATATATATATATATTTATATATATATATATATACAGAGAGAGAGATATATATAGATATAAATATATGCCTAGATGTTTTTACGTTGGCGAAATAATGTCGTAATCTGTCAGACACTTCAATGTACCAAAGTGAGTTTTCTAAGCGAAACATATATCTGATTATACATTAAAAAATATGTTTTTTAAAATAAATTTTTTGGAAAACAAGTCACACACAGGACAAAGAATATGTATCATCTTTGAAAGACTGTAAAACAGACAGTTATTATACCACAGAAAAGTTTCATATATAAAAATCTTATGAAGAAATGTAGAAACCGGACAAACTACTGGTCATTGGGGCTCAGACTCAGCTGATAACGCTGAACAATAAAATCTTAAACGTGTCTAATCATTTTGATTGGTATGGAGGCAAAATCTCTATCAATTTGACACCCCTTTGACTGTGTCAAGGTTTGGGCCGTAAGCATTGGGCAGAAAAAATCAACAGAGACGAGGTCGTGTAACGTTGGAGAGTGTATATATGTTGATCTTAAAATGCAAATTTTGCATGGTACTACTCACTAAATTAATTTTTCGGCCATAATCATCTTGATTAAGAGTAAAAATCCAGAATTAGATCATTTCATTTAAAAATACATTTCAAAACTTCAAAAACCTAATTTTAACATATTTTACGCCCGGAACTCTTTTTCATTGTATTTTAGTATTTCGAAATTACTGGAATCAATTATTTTAACCTAGATACATAGCGCTTACATTAAGTTCATAGAAACTCTGACAATCATTGCTCAATTTATTACGCAGTAACTAAAAAAAAAGCGAAAGCTGAGTAGAAATGATTGTAACATTTCTACAGAAATATCATGTGTAATGAGGAAGAACATATCAAATGGGGGCACATTATACTAATGCTGGATATTTTTACACGGGTTAAAACTTGAATAAAGCATACGAAAACTGTAGTGGTTTTTCGCTTATGGATTTGAGGCTTGTACGACGATGAATATAATATTAATGTAATGTATTCAAAAATTTCCGATTTTGATATTGTTACAAATTCTGTCAACAGTAATTATTTTTGTGATTAATTTGTCGTAATCTAGCTAAGTTCGGCGTTTATTAAATTACCTTTCATCTAAAATAATTGTATTAACATAACCTGTAAATAGTTTCCTGTAATGAATATACATCCCCTATACATTCGATTGAAATATACAGGCCCCCTATTTTTCATTCAAAAGATTCGTGAATGAATAAAAAGAAGATATAGAAATGCGTAGAACTTAGTAGGATTTTCTAGAGATTTCTTCGCTCGGTATAAAGCGCCGGGCGTCTTGTGAATGAGTTAGTTTCGATTGAGAATTTGTACTGAGAGTGTATTAGCTCTGTTTATTGCGAGGCATTTTGCTGTGTTGTTTTACGTATTTGGATGTAAATACGTGTGTAACCCGTTGAGTTTACGGTGTTGATTGATATTTGCTTAAGTGCTGATGATTAATTTAGCAGTTGTTACCGATCTTTCCAGTACATAGTGTAAATAAATTTCCCGTGTTTCCCTTAAGAACTGTGTCGTCCTTTCACGAAAGTTGGAAGTCGCACCGGATCCGTTACAATATTGATATAATGTATTGTTACACATTCAGCAATGATTGAAGCTGTTTCACGAGTGGCAAATACAAACCTGCACGAAAAGTATGAAAGCTACTTCTGTATGGAAATTTTAACTCTTCTTTTACCTAAAAGGCCGTCAAAAAGCAGGGAACTTGAAGTACCGTGGTTCGAAATGTGTACCACCCATTAAAGTGGTATTGTGGAAAATTACTTGGTTTTTGTTGAGCTGAGACTAAATTAAAATATTTTTCTGTTGCTAAAAAGTTAAATAAAAAATATTTACTAGATACCTCATGTTAAATATTGGAAAGGAGTGTTTTGCGTTGTAAATAAATGTTGACTTTATTTACAAGATTTTATTTTGTATTACTGGTTTCGTAAATGCGTTATTTTTTATATTTAAACTGTCCGCCGTTCCACCTCGTTACTTTTCGGAAATGACATTTAACTTCTAAAAGTCCGGTAGTTTCTGCAGTGAAAATGGAGTTATTTTTGCATGTATTACGTATTTTTTTCATTTGTTTACAAAAAAAAAATATGATTCAAAGTAAAACAAAATATAGGAGGTAAAAAATAAGTGAATTATGTCCCACATTTGTATAATAACTAGAATAATGTTGACAATGTAGGAGCAGTTAAAGTTTTCTTAAAATAACAACCATTGGAATAAGAATCAATGATTGATAATACATTCATAAAAAATAGAACTGGAAAAAAACAAAATCTAAAATGTATATATACTATAAGACCAATGTTAGAAAAATAAATAAATAAATAAATAAATAAAACACCTTATACTGTACGAAAAAAATTTGTTAGTATTTCGATTACAATTTTCCTTGCAATTTAGTGAACATATACCTACTAGTCAGTAATGAAGTCTTAACTTTTTGCGAGATTTTCTTAATTTTCTCTTAGTATAAGTTAATATCAAATAGCACTGTGAAAATTCTTGCATTTAAGTATTATATTTAGTTTTAAGTGGTCGAAAATTAAGAAATATCTGAAAAACAACTTTTTAAGCGTCATTTTCTTTTTTCTTTTTTTTTTTTTTTAATTACGAAACATTTAGGAAAAGTATAATTTTTACCCATCGAAAACTAAAATGAAGAATGACAATTTATATTTTCTACAAAAAGCTTATCTACTGAAAGTTTAGTTTTAGGTGGTCAAAGATTAAATAGTATCCGAAAAACCACTATTTTAACTGTTATTTTATTTATTTTTTTCTAATTTCGAAATCTTTAAGAAAATCTTTAGTTTACCCATTAAAAACTAAAATAAACAATGCGAATTGGAGGTTTTCTGCAGAAAGCTTATCTCATTGAAGTAAAAAGAAATAAATAAATAAAATTAGGCCTTTACATTAACATTACTGCGAAAAGTGACTTCTTATTTTTACGTTTAAATCCAGAGAAAGTTATTAGCTGTATATTTTTTCTTTTCCGCCAATACGAAAAAAACTACTAGAGCGATAAGCATTTTATGAGTTTTGCTGGATGCAAAGGGTGGTGTGTATTTTAAACGTTGTTTATATTATTGCGAAAATATTTAACTTCTTTTGTAAAAAAAAAAGGTAGGGAACCCGTTTTTATAGTAATTTATCAGTCTGTTACTGACATATAAATCTTTTGTACAAGCAAAGTTTCATTATACACACATCTTTTATCTCTGTTCCAGATATTACTCTTATAGGAAAATTGATCGAACGAAAAATCAATGAACATAAATAAAAGTGCGTTTGTATATTCAAAAAAATAAACAATGCCAATAGTGTATGGTCAATAATGGAATTATGCAGACATAAAACATTATGAACTTTAGAATAAACTTCTTTTTCTAACAAGAATTTTGTCAAGTATTATTATTATTATTATTATTTTTAGAAAAACATAACTAACTGAAAAAATACCCAAAACTCAATTTGATACACTAGATTTAAAAAACTTAATGTAGAAAATCATGTGCAACTTGAATACTTTATTATTATGCGAAATCTGCTACAAATGTATCTGGACAAAGATAAAAAATGGACTGTACTTTAAATTTTGACAAATATATTTATTTAATTACATAAAGTTCTTCATAGCTGCCATTAGTTATCGTTAGTAGTTCCTTTCTTTTTTGAGGATTATAACAGAACTAGAAAGTCGCCCGTCAAGGTATTCCGTCTAGAAGTAAACGATCCTAGAATCCCGTATACCATTATCGATATTCTAGCATCAGATTATTATTATCATAACTAAAAACCAAAATGGCTTTTTGATTTACTTAATTGCTGTCAATAAAATATATAAGACCGTAGACAACTTGTTTGCTATGTTACTGTCAAAAAAGTGTAACAAATATTCATTAACTGCATTCCGATATCGTATTTTTAGTTACATTTCATCTCATTGATTTTTTACTTTAAATCCTTTGCTTGCTGTCAATTGACAATACTGATAACTGCGTCGGAAGTTATTTTTGGCAACAAATAAATGTAGAAATAAAACACAATAAAAAATAATAAATACAGTCAAGCCAGCTTCTTAGAACATCATTTAAAAGAATATCCCGTTTAATGTAATACACTGGTACATTTTCAATGTACCAAACCGTTTAACGAACCATTCCAACAATTAGAATTATTTTTCGTTGAAAATTGGCTACTCCATGAAGAGGTCGACTGTTATAAAAAATATATATTTTTTAAATTATTTAATGTCTTCTGTTTGTGTTGCATGAAAAGTTGTATTTTCTTTTTTGTAACTATTTCGATTGAACATTCGTATGGTTAGAGAAATACACAAATTGAGTTTTCGAAATGTAGTCTTAAGAATTTTTTTCTTGTACATTTGTTCCTTTAAGCATCAATGAATTTAGAATAATCTAAGATAAAGGTTCTTTATTGTTCGCAATTTACGCTTAAACCTAAAAATTTGAAAGAATAGATGCGGTGGGTATGAATTCTACATCGTCGTATTCGAAACTTTTAATATAAGTAAGGCATGTTTTGATATAAAAAGTATACTCTAGCTGTCGTTTTTCAATAACAATTACGTTTTCTATTCATTTAGGGGACCAGCAACAAGTTGAGGAAACAAAAAAAAAAGGTTTTTGATCATCTTTCATTGTAAGTAGCTGGGAATGAGCTATAAATTTCAGAAGTAAGTATAAAATCTATCGAAACTTATTTTTATATTTTCGTGAAAGTATTTCTTATACCCACGGAGATATAAGCATTTCTTTCAAAAATGCATTTTTTTAAAGGTTTTTGGCTCATATCAAACAGAGTTTTTCTTCAAACGTTACTAAACTTTCAGAATATTTGACATCATATTAGAGAAACATAATAATAAAATTTGAAGTTAAAATATTGACAATTTAAGAAAATGTGAACGTTTAAAGCACTTAATTTTTCACTGCGCATGCGCGAAAGATAGCAATTTATAACGTTTAGAATCCAAAGCTCAGATATATCCTAACACTCACGAAAAAATTCCACCTTAATTTCTTTAAAATTAAAAAAATATATCAGCGATCTAATGTGCCGAATTTCTATAGTTATTGGATATGCGACGAAAGGTAAGGGCTCGCTCGCAAACTGGCAACACTTCCTTGCTATCTTTGCTGAGTGATATTATTTGGTTTAGATTATAGATTATTTGAAAACGATCCCTTACGAATCATCGTCAAGCCAACAATTATTAAAATTCGGCTCATTAGATCGCTAAAAACTTTTTAGATTTTAGAGATATCAAGGTGGAATTTTCATGAGATGTAGGATATATCTAAGCTTCCAATTATGAAAGTTATAAATTGCTATCTTTCAAGTATGCGAAGTGAAAAATTAATTACTTTAAATGTTTATATTTCATTGTATTTTCAGTTTTTAACTTCAAATTTTATTATTAAGTTTCTGTAACAAGCTGTCAAATATTCTGAAAGTTTAGTAATATTGATGAAAAACCCCGCGTAATATGAGCCGAAAACCGTAAAAAAAAATTGCAATTTTGAAAGAAATGCTTATATTTCCGGGTGTGTAAGAGATAATTGCACGAAAATATAAAAATAAATTTTTGATAGTTTTTTAACTCTTTTCTGAAATTTATAGCTTACTGCCAGCTATTTACAATGCAAAATGATTGAAACGCTTTTATTATTTCCTCAATTTGTCGATCGTCCCCTAAATAAATAGTAGAATTAATTTTTGTTAAAACATGCAAGTTGGAGTAAACCCTTCATGTGAAAAAATACACAGAAATCGGTCTTTTTTTTCTTTAGAAATCCGTAAAAATGAATTATTGAAAGTGTCCCAATACTTTTGGTCATATAGTGTATGTGACCTTAGCAAAGCATGAAAATATTTGATCTGATGACATATAACAAGGACGGGAAAGCAGACTTGTTTAGATCTATAATTTTTTCTGATTATTATCATATCAATATTTTTAATGCCTAAACCTAATCCAAAATGATTCATAGAATTTGGTGGTATGCGCATTTGAAAATTATCGTTTGTTTTTATGTTATTATTCTTTATTAATGTTTCTGTATGACTGAGGGAAAAAAGAAGTTTCGATATTAATTTTTCTTTGCATAAAAAAGAAAAAAATAATAATAAATAAATAAAATTAAAAAAATATATAAGAAAAGAAAGAGAAACACGAAAAGAAACATAGTTTAGCAAACAGTACTCTTAGACTTGCAAAGCTTGATATTTTTGTCATTAATATTTAGTTTAACGAATATGCTTCCGCTTATGTTTTTTTTTTTTTTTGAAGTTCAAAAATGTTAAGAAGAGAAGCATACATTTAATAATCGATTAATGCTTCGAAATGTATCTCGTATAGGAAAACTGATACTCGCATTTCATAAAGGTACAAGTTTGTATCTTTTAAAATGTATTGAAAAACAATAATAACACGGAACTAGTCACAGCTGCTGCTTTTGTCAGAAGAAAAATGTATTGATTCTAAATCAATGCATCATACGAAAAAGTTTCAAAAATGTAAAACTTTGTTTATTATGAAATGTTTTTGTTTTCTTTAAATGTTTTGCGATAGCATAAGAGTGTCATATGTGCAATTTTATGGAAAAAAATTATCGTGTAATAGTGTTTGAAATGCAAATACTATTTCAGCAAAGAAAAAAAAGGTTTTTGAATTTGCGATTTAAGAAGTTATCTTCGCTCGGTTCAAAATTGAAGTCAATTTAAAAAGGACACACGTATGGAAAACAATCAAGGAGTAATCAGTTAATCTGTTAGTCAGTAATCAATTAGCAATTCGTATATTTCATTATTTGTACGGGTGGCTATTATGTTTTATTTGCTCTTTCCGTGTTTTAGTATTTTCATTCCTTTGGAATAGTAAAGGAAGCACTGTAATTGTAAAATAATAATAATAATAATAATAATAAAAACGTCACATTTCGGTTTAAATTTCCATTTTACTCACCGCAGAATGAAAATTGAGTAGTTTTTCCAGCACGTTCATACTTGCTTAAGTACCTAAGAACGTATGAATGTCCAAAGTATTAATTTTAGCATTCCCCAAGTTAATGACTACGAGTTTCCTTGACGTCTAACTGCATGTACGCGCGCATGTATATCGCATAACTCACAGTAAAAGATTAATATTTTGTACTTAGGCTCTGAATGAAATCTATAGGTGGAGCAAACGTAACCTAGCAGTGTCGTAGTACTGTGATTACGAGCTGCGTAGCGTTCGCCATTCTGGCAGGGGAATTTTCCAATTTCAATTATGCACCTTTTCTTTTGGTTGTATTCGAATGTTCTAAAAAAATATTAGAATCATTATTCTAAAAAATGTCTTTTGCACGTTTTTAACTGCAAATCAGGATTTATTTCACTGTAGGCTTCAGTAATAATTGGTAAGCTACTTGGCTACATAACGCCAGTACTGTCATCAACTTTCCAAAAAATCTCTAAGATGGCGACAAACTTGGCAAATAAGAGAATAACGTGATTATATGACTGATCTTAAAATTATTAATATTTAATCTCTTAAAGATTTCTTTTTTTTTTCATCGGTTCGTGACTAACTAGGGGTGCAATTAGTTAAAGTGCTTTTTGTTCACCCTAAGGCACTTTTAGATTGTATTTTTGTTCGTTTTAAATGATCTATGAAGTTTTGTGAAATTTGCAATTACAGACGATACACTGAAAATAATCAAACACATTTTGAACACTTTTTGTACACGTACACTTGTCTCCTTTTTGAGAACACTATTTTGTAATAGATATTAGAACCGTTTTGAGAATACATATCATACTCCTTTTTGAACACGGACACTTTTCCCCTTTTTTAAAATACAATTTTTCGATCAGTTTTCAAAACACTTTTAGAAACATTGATCGGAACATGTATTTCCTTTTTAGCGCAATTTTTAGGCACTTCATGGATAGTGTAAAGGAATGGTTTTTGAACACTTGCGCTAAACATTTTGTGGCACACGTTTTGGTAGTTTTTAGGATATGTTTCGGAACAATTACGGATCCCTAATATCCTCCCAGAATGCATGCTACACAAGTATAAAAGAAGCTTATAAAAAGAAAAAAATACGCACTTAATTCACTTTTGTTGAGACTGCAGGCTTGATGATATGTTAAGGCTTGAATAAACATGATTATTTATCAACATTATTACTATGCAAATTTAATGGCATCTCAAAATCACTTGAATCGTTTACAGCAAAATGACAAATGAGTAAAAAAATTAGCAGGAACAAAATCATAGTTACTACAGAAATGCCATCTAGGCTTGAAATATAAATGTCCATAATTGCAGCAATAATTTAAAAAGTAAACAAAAATGTGTAAAAAACGAATGCATTACATAAATCAATATTAAAAAAAAACTTCAATAACAAAAACCTTTTTATTACTGTCTAAAATCTTATTTGTTTACGTTCCTACTACTTAGCTACTCAGTATAGTCTACTGCTCTATTAATGATCAATGACCTGTAAAAGTAAATAGTGTTCTTTTAAACCATTAAAATGCAATGCATTTTTTTTAATAACTAATCATTTATGTGAAACTTCACTGCAAAGTTGCAATTACCAATTACTTCATATTTAGTTTTTCTTCCTTGTGTGAGGTACTGGATGAAATGTATTAATTAAAAAAAATCATTTGAATGAGGCCTAAAAATTCCATTTTACTAATTCCCAGACGTATGTTTAGTGTTTTCGACCCGTCTGCAAGTGCATATGAACGTACGGACAATCAAAATACCCATTTTTGATTATCACTAAATTAATTATCACGAGTTTTATTGTGACGTCAGTATTTACGCATGTATCAGAAGTGAATTCGTAAATGTTCCAGTACCAGAATCGACAATGAGAAATAATTGAATAATGATTCCTGGGCAGTTTTGTGTAAGAGCGGAATTAAATTTTCTTAAAAAGTAACGGCATTCCGGTAATTTCAAACACCAATTCGTCCCTGGTTTTAATGTATCTCGCATAGCTGAAAAACTGTACGCCGTAATAAGTAAAAATTTGGTATGTGGACTGAGTGGATTATTCTAGTGCACCTCCATTTTTGGTTGTGCTAAGAGGTTCCAAAAGAAGCGTTTACACTTTTTCTCTTTTGAGCCAAATCGGTGTAATTTTCAATGACGACTAAGAAGCATATTTTTCTCGATAATGTTCGATTCGAACGAATTCTTACTAGTCACCGAATGGCGTATAGCCCCCTCTAGCTGCTATACAAGACAAGAAGTTCCGTCTAGAACTATACGAGTCTACTTTCCCGTATACCCATATTACTTTCTAGTACCTGATCAATATTCTCAAAAATAGCAAATCCCAAATTGTTTCAAACATATTTTTGCTTATTTCTAGGAATAAAGTATTCCTCATGCATCTAAAAAAATTAGATGCGTTAAAAAAAAGCAGCACCCTTTAAACAAAGCTCATAATACACTTTTTTCCCATTAAAAAAATTCTTTAACAGCTTTCAAAACGAAAAAATAATAATTAAAATTAATAAGCTTATTAAAATAAATACATCATATCAAAAAAAAATCGTTTATTTTTCCCCTGTTGCCAAAAATAATTTTTTAAATGAGTTAATGCACTTACCAATATAAATAAAAACAATAAAATGTCAACTTAAAGAAATACTTTTCATTGTCAAAAAAAAAAAAAATCGTATGCGCATATATTTATGTAGAAACATAAATGACTTCGAGTTTATTCGCCGAAAACTGAATGCTTAAAATTAAAACTTTAGCGTGAAAATAGAAACAAATCATATTATCAATAATTATTTCACAGTGAAAACCATAGCTGCGGAGTCGGAGTCGGAGTCTATCTCATTTTGTCATAAAAGAGTCGGAGACAAATATCCAAGAATCGGAGTCAGTCATTTGTCCTCCGTGTATAAACTTTTGCCAAAGCTACGAAGTCGGGGAGTCGGAGTCCGATTAATTGTAGGGCAAAGGAGTCGGAGTCAGGTGCCTCTAAATTCTTGGAGTCGGAGTTTGGAGTTTGGCGTCAAGAGCTATTTCCAACAAAATTTGTTTGAAATAAATCCGCCTTCAAGTACGGAATTTACATGGACTTTCAGTTTCCCCGTAGGCGCTAATGTTAAGTTTTTTTGAACTGTTCAAAATTGAACAAAAAATAGTTCAAATCAAAAAGTGAAGTTGTTCGAATTGGAATATTCATTCAAAAGTTATTAGG
This sequence comes from Uloborus diversus, assembly GCF_026930045.1. NCBI lineage: Eukaryota > Metazoa > Arthropoda > Arachnida > Araneae > Uloboridae > Uloborus > Uloborus diversus. The sequence goes on from NC_072735.1 coordinate 44,297,703, forward strand.
GGGACAGACAGACAGACTGACAGACCGACAGACCGACAGACATTTTTCCCCATCTCAATACCCTACTTTCCAATTTTTAATTGTTCGATATTTATTTAATTATTTTATTTATTTTTGATTTTTTTTTGTTTTGTTTTTCACGACATTTTTAAGATGTATTAAGCCTTCTTTCATGCTTTTTTCTTCTTTTTCTGACTTTTACTGGGAAAGTAGGCTAAAAAAACACAGATTGGTATTTAGTGAAATAGGTTACGTATGACCACTGGGACCAAATCAAGAATCATCGTTGAAGATAGCATGCCTCCTGTCTGTAACAACCCAGCAAAGCAAGTGCAGTGAAAATCCAGTCGACGAAAATCAAATTCATTGCAATGGACGCCGGTTCGAGATACCAGCGTCTTTCAGTCTACCCAGGACAGTTTTTCTACCATCAGTTCCTTGGAAGGTGTTAAACGGCATGGAACTAATGTTAGCGACCTTGTTGATACGGTAGTGGCCGGTCTTATGGTGTTTTTTCGCTCATTTTTTTCTCGCTCATTTATGTTTCTGAAATGCCTTAACCGACCGCAATGGAGTGATTCATTTATTTTTACCTACACTAAGCTACTACCATATCGCTCCGACCGAGGTTTCGGCAGCTGCGCACGTGAAACCAAACTGCTTACCTGAGATCTACTGTACGTCCCTTTAAAAAGTTCAACGATTGTTCGTATACCTCTAAAAGGTCGTCAGCGTCCTTACAACAATAGCGTCCTTACAACTCGACAGTTTCGTTTGAAATGCTCTTTGACACAAGCTTTCACAATTTCAATCGTACCTATCTGCGCATCTTGTATGCGCAAAGTGCGCTTACCCTATCGTCACTGGCGACGAAATTTAAATCATCTCTTACCAAACTACGTTCCAGCCGAGTTTGTTGGTTGCAATTCAATTTATTCTTGATGCATAAATTTTTTTGTATAATTTCAAAGTTTGAAGACATTTCGATCTTCGCTATTTAATCATTCCCAACAATTCATATTTTGAGCTCAAAATTTAAGTACAAGCCTTAAAAAATCATTTAATGAAATCAAAAAATAACGGTAAAAATAGTTGTCCGTTATTCCAAAGTCCAAAGCACCCTCTTTTAAAATTCTTTTTAACCTACATCTAAAAATGTATTTTCAAGAAAATACTGATAAAAAGAATAACCGCAAATGAATCGACCAATTTCTCCGTTTTTTATGACCATTTGAAATTTTGGACTCAAAACTTTAATGATGCCTACTACTTCAGGAACCTTATTTTTGCCATTATATTAATTTTCCAGATGTGTACTATCCCCCTTAATATATGCCCAAGAGTTCAGAAACACCCTGTACATAAAATAAACAAAATAACTAAGTATTAAAGAATTAAAAAAAGAGGGAAGGAGATGAAATGTATGTTGGTAAGCATGTTTTGTTCTATATATCCGCACAAATTTTCATATTTCATTTTTTAAAGAAAATAATCTTATCTAATTAAAAACTGAGCGTATGTATCTATGTATTTATGTATGTATGTATCTATGTCCAAGTTATTCCTCCCGAACGCCAGTGAACTGACCATCGAACAAGGTATCGATATATTCGTTATTTTCCCGCCTTTATGTTTGACTATTTAACATAATCCTCCGATAATGATTAGCAGATATATCAATTAAAAACTATACATTAATTAGAATACTTAGATTTCGACGTTGAAACCCTATTTTTAGAGGGCGTTCCTCCATTCAAATTATAATTCACTTCTTCATATCAACTATCCGTAACAATGCTTTTATTGAGCTATAATTCGTAGCGTGAAGAAAAACATTGAGAAGGATCTGTTGTCATTTGTTTTCGCGAATTAAAAAAAAAAATATTCTGGGTTTTGTTTAGAGGCTTTTTCTGTAATCGCGGGATTTGAAAATGTTTCCTTTTTGGTTACTTTGCTGCAATCTACCGCACAATTTTACTGATTTTTTTTCTTTTGTTCAAGCCTGATTGTTGAACACGTGTCAATTAACAAATTTTTTATTTTCGGGGTTGATCGTACAAAGCCGGACGACACAGCTAGTTGTTTATTTAAATGTTGAGTATCAAAAAGTCATCACTACTTGTTGGTAATGAGTCCGTGTTTACTGGATGCGTCGTACGAAGGGTTTTGCAAATAGTTTCTTTACTTATAGAATTAATTGAAAGTACATATGCATTTCTGGCAGATTTTTTTTTCATACACATACATGTTTAATGTTATTAGGTTCAGGGTACACAAACAGCGAATTAACAGTTTATAAAACTAGTATTTCACATTGCATGTCAATTTCTGTTTGACAGAAAAAAACGTATATTATTAGCACGATATTTAATGCACCGACGCGTTTAACTCATAGTTTTATTTTTTAATCAATGATAATCCAGACAAATTATAAAAAAATCAAAATTTATTGAGTTCATTACGTTAAACCTATATAATGCGACTTATAATTCAAAAATATCGTATATTCTTCTTATAAGTTATTTCTTAGCATGAAGACGGTACGATTTTTTTTAAATATTTATTATTAATATATATATATATATATATATATATATATATATATATATATATATATATATATATATATATATATATATATATATATATATATATATATATATATATATATATATATATTTACATTTTATACTTGAATATTGAAGTTTTGACATCGTGGAGTGCATGAGAAAAGATACCTTCTAAACAAATTTAACAATATGCAATTTTGTGAGGAATTTTTGAATCTATAGACAGTTTATTTTTCACTAAACTTACTTTGAAATGCTGTGCTAACTGCACATTTAGAAGTGAAAATTATCATGCATAAGTCATTTAAGGAACAAAACTGTAGAAAGAAGAAATGACTTAAGGTTAAAATAAATAGTGTTCCTTTCTACTAAAGTTATATACTCTTGGGAGAAAGAGAAATCGATTTGAAAGTACGGAAAAAGTTGAGTAGCAAAAATATACCTAACGCCTTAGGAGTTAATGTTTTACGACTTTTCTCTTCAAACGAGCAGAAAAATACAGTGTATTTTTAAAACCAGATTCTTTTTCCCACGGAAACTTTTTGTCCTTTTTTTTGGTGGTTCTAGTGACATTTTAGCGGATTAAAAAATATGAATGAGATGAAAAAAGTGAAAGTATAGGACATATTTAGTAAACTATTTTCTTGTTTTAGCAGAACTGAAAGCATTTTTTTTTTTTTTGGAGCTAACAGGAACTAGGTTAAAAAATAAAGACATTTTTGCGAAAATAAAGAGCACACTCTAAAGCTTATTATTGCTAAGTATGTTTGAAAGAGAGAGTTTGCGTTTTTATAGCTGAAGTCTCGAATAATTTGATTGCAAATTCGTGTATTTTTGTTGTTGTTGTTGTCATATTACAGCTAGGCTGGCAATTTGTGATGCACTGCTTCATTTTTCCAACTGTACCGTAATTTGGTGTGAAGTCCAACTTCCACAGTACACACAACATGCCATAGTGGCCAGTTTATAGGGTAGACAATCATTCACAGTACAACAACTCATTCACACAAAGAAAGGATAAGGACAGGAAAGAGAAAGTACATCTATGCCCGAGTCGGGATCCGAACCCGGAACTTCTCCACTGCAGTCATACTCGATGACTTTCGGGTACTGTTTTTTGTTTGTTTCTTTGTTTAAAGTTCATGATTTATGTAACATTTTCACTGTAACAAAAAAAAAATGAAATAAGCTTTATCTCTGCTTTTAGGAAAGTTTTATTCATTTAATTACTGTTTATTTTCAGTTTAAGTGAGCAGCTTGTTCCTGGCCTCAGAGTTGCGTTAAATGACTTTTAATTAGCTTAATGCTATTTTAGGTACATTCAGTGATATTGAAATGTCCTACATTGCTTTCGATTATGTTGACTGCAATATATGTTTTAATTAGAATGTGCACCAGTAAAAATTAGTGCAATAAAAACAATCAAAAATTTTCCCTTTACAACGGTTACTAAACAGTTTTATCAAATATTGAATATTTGTATTGAACACACAGGTTTGCAGCCGACGTTCAACCTTTTTATCTTTTACAAATATTTCAGCTATGAAACAAAAAACAACGGCAGTTCAGCGTAAACGAAAGAACGAGAGAAAATAAGAAAATTAAAAATGTCAATTATCCAGCCTGCCTGATCCTTAAAAGAACTGGCTCTTAAAAGTATTTAAAGTAAACGAAAAACATTTTCAATTGGTCAAATTAGCAGTGCTTTTTTTCTTTTTTGTTTTTTATATACATAGTATACTATTATGTAATTATCATCCATTGTTTTTTTAACTGATTAATTTATCCCTTTTTGAAGATAATTTACCTCAAATTTCTTAAGTTTACCTGTTCTTTTAAAAGCATAGATAAGAGATGAGTTTACTGTTTGTTTTAACTGCTTAAAACAAAAATCCTGCATAAAGTACGTCTTTAGATAAAATAAAAAGAAGTAAAGTAATCTGAATTGTAATAATGAAGATATTTCCGTTTATGAATAGAACGAATGATTAAAAGCGGAAATATGTTGATCACCATTGGTACTGATCCCAAACGCCGCCATTTCTTTCACTATCACAAACGTGAAAGTTAAATAATCATTCCACTTCTTTTACCTAAAAATTTTTAAAATATATTTACACTTCTATTTCCTATAAATTTAAAAAATATATTTACATTTCTTTTACCTATAAATTTAAAAATATATTTAAAGATTTTTTGCCTTTGTTTTTTTTTCTTAGTTTAAATATATTTAGAAATTTATAGATTAGAGAAGTGGCAAGAATATTTTACTTTTTGTAATTTTGCTGCTCAAAATAAAAATAACGCAAAAAATGTCCATTTTCAGATGCAATACAAATAAGCAACATTATATGAATCGTAATAAGGAAAATCTTTTTGTTTGTGACCAGTACCCACGATCCAGGTTCTTATCATGGAAAATGCATACATATTTTCTTTTCTTTCCACCACAAAGTGGTGGTTAAACCTTAGTTTAAACAGTAGGATCCAAATAACTCGCTATTGTATAATTATGTAAAATGCTCTTTCCTAATCCTTATTGAAAAGTTTCTAGTTATCAAAGATCACCAGAAGATAACCAGTTATAACGGTTCGACTTGGTACCGACGTACCAGATTTACACGTTGAAAGTTTTATTTTTAGAACAAGCTCCAATATGCAACACATGTAATGTCAATCAGAGAGCATTGCATACATATTTTGTAATTTTCCGAATCTCAACCATGTGTGTTAACGTTTTCATCTATCTTTGAACGAGTTGCTAGGGCATTTCATCTTAATTTGTTCCCCTTTCTTCAGAAGATGCGCTTTGTTTTTATTATATTAATGTTTGCCTCGTATACCTTCCTTTTGTTTCGTTTCGAGAGTTTGGGATTTTGTTTATTTTTTTTTCCATTTTAAGACATTTTGCAGCTTAAATTTTTTGACCAGTTTTTCTAAATTTAAAACTTGCTTTAAAATGTTTATTTTGGCAGTTTATGTCAAAATTCAAAAAGCTTTATATCCTTTAACCTGTAATACACTTTCGATACCATGTTTCGGCCTTATGTTTTCCATTTAAAATGGAAGAAAAAACGCATAAATATTTGGCGCATTAAATCATTTAAAGTTGCTTGTGCCTAACAACCTAATCGAGCCAACCAACCAGCAATCGACATGCATGGACATTTTGTCTTAATATTATTTGTTATCAAATGGGAGATCTCGAAGGGAAAAAAAGATACAGTTATCGAGAGTTCTCCGAACGAATATTTTGCTGAAGATTAAATCGCACAAGAGGCATAGAATTCTATTTAAAATTTGCTTAAATGGGTTATAGCGCGAGTTTTATACTATTTGTAACTTCTAAATTAATTCCATCAGACGCACAAACAGTCGCTACCTTAAGTGGTACACGTATTTTGAATCTGCGTGTATATTTTTACCTCGAAAGTAGAACGTTTTATTTCGATGATAAATTAATATTCCTTCTAATAAAAGTTCAATAAAGATGAAACCTGTCTTAATGGAATAATTGAATAAAAATTTTTTGACATCTTGTTCGGTCCGTAAATACTAACCATTTTTTAAGGATTCTTAAGTATTTATCCGTAAGTAACATTCTTTAATGTACTGGTTTAATGTACATTATTCAATAAATAAGCTGATTAGAACTTAAGAAGCAAACGATAACAGCCCCCTTAGAACCATTGCCGCGAAACTTAAATTGCCTCATGTTTTTGTGTAAGCTTACTTTTACTCAAAATTTTCTCTAAATCGTTACATTACTTCTTAAAATACATCAGTAGCAATGAAAAAGAAAAATATCGTTCGATTGCACCACCCTTCTTGAAGTTTCTGGCGAAAACATCGCATCAGGTGATGCAACAATGGACCAATCGTTGTCTGAAACCCTGCTTTATTTCTCGAAATATAGCAATCAAAAGTTTGTTACATTGCTGAAGATAGTTTTAGCAATATAACAAACTCTTCATTAATTAAAATTTAGTAACTCTAAAACATGAAATTTTCACCATGCTCCTTAATTATTCTTTCTTATTTTGGGTTATTACTAACGGATTAATCTATCTAAAGTAGTTTCATCGTATTATAATGATAGCTTGTTTTCTGCAGCACAGCAACAACAGTTGATTTAGGTACGTATTATGCTATTAATTACTTAATCTGTAGCTAAGGGGAAGGTATTTATGTCTCTTAGAGTATTAAGCCGTAATTTGCTATTAGAATTAGGAAGACATGCGGGCATACTTCTGATGGCATATCAATATATTTTACGTGTAGTCACTTATATGCGGGTATTGTGCTAATTTTGCTCAGTTTACTATTTAAAATATATACATTTTTATATGAAAATGTTAATTTTGGCTAAACTCACCGAAAGCCATCAATTTTATATCAACTATAAAATTCGGATAACCAAACCTGTATCGCGGGAAATACACTGTGACTTATCTGATTTTTTTTTTTTTTTTTTGAGCAATCACGATTGCTTATTGTTCTAATTTGACCGTTTTTGGCGTCCGTGCCTTTTTCAACTTGGACCAGAAGCCTTTGCAGCACCACCGCTCACCGTCCTCTGCTGGCTGCGCGGCGCGGCTGCCCCGGTTTTGAGCTACCCGCTTCTCCTGGTCGGAGGCGTCCATGTCCTACACACACGCACGTTCACACACATACACACACATGACTTCCCACACATATCCTCGCACACACATACGTGCATACACACAGGTCTACGCACACACACAACTATGCACACCTAAACGCCCAGGAGGAGAGGCAGGCTTGGGGGGAGGACAGGAGCCGTTCCTAGAAACAATAACTCCAAAAGTAGGGTTCTGTCTCAATTCGTGATTGCAAAAAACGTAATTTGAATTCAAAATTTAAAAATTCAAATTTTTTATTTTTTTTTTTACAGCTTGGATAGAAATATTTGAATAAAAATCTTTAGATGTTTTTAAATTTAGGATACAAATCCTCGCAGACTGAAGTAAATCAAACAAAATATAAAGAATTCAAGTATATTCGTCAGCGTTGGAAGCAAATAATGCGTAACTCATTCATATTGATATTCAACACCGCAGTAGAATGTATATAATCTTATGAACACGTACTGTAATCAATTAGTTAAAAAAATTACGCTAAAAAAAATCATCGCTCTACAATGCGTAAAACATTACATGTAATGATTTATTTTAAACTAGAGGACCTGACAGACGTTGTTCTGTTAAAACTTTGTAAATTGAAAAGTTATAAAAAATTTCAGTAAACTATCAAGTGTTTGAACCGTTTTGTTGAAAAAATAAGTAAAAAGAGAATGTTTTAAACTGCTTGATGTCCGAATGCGTACATTTATTACAACTTTATTTATTTGATGCCCACTGATCAGTTGTTTTATTTACTACTTTTTATCGCGTAATTTGAAAGATCTTCATAGATTGCATGGTTTGCTCCTTCAGCCATACTCAAAGGATAAAAATCGTCCTCAGATACTAAGTGAAAAAAACTAACTACCCATCTAGAACAAACGGGAAATTCCGCTGTAACATCCCTCATATGAAAACGAATAAAAACATCGAAAGGATATCGTTTAAAAAAATGACAAAGGTAAAACAGTTATCAGAACCAGCTGAGAAAATCGCTCATCCCCACCCCCTCCCGGTGTAAATTAACCACATTCTTCAACTAAAATGACTAAACACTCTTTAAAAACGAAAAACAATTTTTTGCAATTTGAAATACTTCGCCAAAAAAACAAAAAATGCAATTTTTTGCATTAACAGTAGCTTCAAAATGTAAACAAATGATCACGCAACTCTATTGTTTATAGCCAAAGTCGCCAAGCCACCACGTTACTGTAATCCAGCCGATCAGTGACCGAAGCAAATCTAAACAAAGAGAACGGAAACATCTATTCACATAGGATTACTATGAATCAGCAGGGTTACCAAAATGAAATTATATACGCCAAAATGAAGAAATGATCGACGACCGCGCCAGATTTCCAATTATCGAAATATCCCCTTCCACTGCACTGATCTTTTGTGTACAGAACTACCTAGTTGTAATTTATCGGGACGAAAATGAAATTTGTTTCATCTTTAAATTCCATCATCTTTTAATTTAATAATGTACCTATTAGTTTGATAATCCTTAAAGTATTCTTGACAATGGTGCCAAAACTCAGATTAATTTGAACAATGCCGAGAAACAAATGTTGCTAGGTACGGTACTTTTCTGATCATTCAAAACGTAAAGCACCGATCCGGTCACATGTTTCAACTACGACGCCAGATCACACGTTTTGAGTGAACCTTCCAGTACTTTACTTTAAAATATATCTCGGGACCTAAAATCGTTGCTTTCAAGAAATGAAAAAAAAGGCTCCACACACTCTCTCTCTACGTTTTATCTATTCTCAATCGACATATCGCAGTAAGAAATTTCATTACAAAAAGCAGAGCCGACTTTCTTATTGTCCTTTGGCAACGGGTTAAATATTTATTTCAGTTCTCGCTCAACAATAGGTTAAAATAAATATTAGTCATTTGGGAGATATAACCATACAATGTTTAAATTAATTAACTAACAAAAATGTTTCCTATTCGATCCATCGCGCTTCGAAACCATGCTTGCCACAACTTAATTACACACAAAAAATTTGGTCAAAATCGGTCCAGCCGTTTAAAAGCCTTATGGTGACAAACGTCCGCACAGAAGATTTTTATATATTTAGATTGGACATTTTGTATTTGAATTCCTACTACAATAAGTGAACTAGCTATCTTTTTATAGGTAAAATTGTCTGTTTCAACTCTATCACAATTTCTTATCTTACAAATTTTTACACATGTTATTTAAAAACTGCTGATTTTAATGCTGACATTTTAATTAGTCTGATTCGTATATGACTTTTTTCTCCATTTCACCGTGACATACATTTAAAATTTTTACTTTAAGTGCGTTATTTGTGAAATGTTAGTAATTAAACGATTTTAGCGACTTATTAAAAAATCCCAAACTCATCAATACATCTCGTCTAACTTTACTTGGATTTTTTTAAGATAAAAAAAATGTAGAAATGAAGTAAAATAAAAAGAAAATTATCTATTTATTTTCAAAGAAATAAGTAAAATTTAGTCGGCATAAAGTACTTGTGAGTGTGTGGGCCGAAGTTGTATTTAAAAACTCAATTAAATTTTAAGAGGTATTTCAAACTATCATTTCCTTTAACAATTCGGTCTCAACCTCTTTGTATTCTCAGAGCATTTACACAAGTGATATAACACACTTCCTGAGACTTATTTCTTCATACAGTCACACACACGGGCTTAGAATACTCAATTATTTCATCATCCGCTGTAATGGAGGTGAGCTATTACAGTTTCAACAAACTGTGTCGATGACCGAAGCTGAATGGAAGAAATGAAATGAGAGGATTACTTTCTTTGTTTTGCCATTAGCCACTAATCTCACATAAAAATTCAAGTCACTTTAAGGCTTATCAAAGATAAAGTCAAAGTATGACCATCTAATTCTTATGCGACAAAATTGTCAAAGATATATGAAGCAGTGAGAAGCAAAGGGATGCAAGTAGACATTTTCAAGTTTGAGTAAAACGCGTTTAAAGATTAGTTCCTACGGAAGACTTTTTTTTCTAAATCATGCTGTATAGCAGCAACTAACAGGGCTACTAGTAATATCTCTTGCCCCAAGACAGAGGGGAGGTTCACCTACCATGTACTGGTTATCTCCGAGTTTTAATTTTGCCACTTGCATCCCTTTACATCTCACTGACTCACATAAATATCTGCAAAATATTTTTATGGGAGAAATCACAAAAAGATCCTTTAGAAGATATTATACATGGTGTTTCAAATGATTGTTTCAGAAATCTTAAGAGGGGAAGAGTGACGAATAGAAATAATTTTACAATGAAGAGTCGGAAATGCTTTCCGGACGCGAGAAATTTGCGATATCCCGAGATTATTCCAGGCTGTTCGGAGTTACAATCACAAAAGATGTGACGTGGCTATGCAGCCGGTTGAAAAACTTCAACAATTACTTGGACCCACGTACATTTTGCTTTTTTACATCCATTATTAATAGCATTTTTCACCTTTGATCTCTTTTCTTTATGGTGCTTCTGTGTACATCACCGCTTCAGGAAAGCATTTCTGACACCGCAATGCAAATAATTTCGAGTCGTAGTTTCATATCTGCTGACTCTTGGCGGAAGAAGTTTATGACCTTGAAAGTCATGCAGTTTTTGTGTTTTCCGCAATTTCAGAATCAAATATTTCAGTGCGCCAAAATACTGAAATACATACTACTGTAGCTCACTGTTGGCGAAAGAAGATTTCGACGGTCAAAGTTGCAGATTTTTTTTTTTTTTTTGTACAACATTGAGTGACCCCTGACCTTTGAGTAAGGAGTCAACCACAATTATTTATGCTCTAACAGATATCGAGGATATAATAGAACACAAAATAATTGCCAGTGCCACGGTCACTATTAAAGTAAAAACCATTGGCCTATGTAAATTGGTATGTTTTTCTTGAAAAAACGAACTAAGTTCAACTTCGACCTCCAAAAACTTAAATATTTAAAAAAAAATAAATAAATAAAATAAAATAAAAAATAAAAACACGTGTTTATTAGTTTTAAATAAGGGACATATCTCGAAAATTTCAGCAAAATCAAAAGTGTCAACTATCCAGCCTGCCTGATCCTTAAAAAACTGGCTTTTAAATTCATCAGATTTTCTTTGAATTTAATTGAACGTCATAATATCAATAACTCAAATTATGAGTTAACATTTTGTAACGCAAATACAAATTTAGCAAATAAGCAAAAGAACGGTAACTTCCCAAATATAGGTACCATTTAATCTTTATGGTACGTTAAAGAGTCATGAGAACCACAGTCGGTTATTACATTTTTATACATAGATAATATACTATAACCTTAAAAATAGTCATGTCTTCATTGTTTGCGCATTACTTTTAATAATTGTGACAAACCCTTACAACAATGTTATCAAAGTAAAAATATAGGTCATAATCATTGATTCCGGTTTATCAATTACCTTGAGTTTTATTCCCTGAAATAGATTACGATAGATCGATTTTACTTATCTAAATGAATCTTTCCCATAAAGTATATTCCAAAGCTTCTGATTCTAAATATACATTTTACTCAGCAATTCAAAGATTTATGGAAGAAAACTTGACGTTTGAAACGGCGTAGCCTAAATAAAAATTTTCAAACTTTTTACTGGGAAAGTAGTTTGTTTTAAGTATCAGTTTCATTTTTGTTTTATTTTTCTCTTTCGTATTGTCTTAAATTTTCTTGAATAACATTATCAATAATGGTGCAGTATAAATGGTATTCTAAAACATGAAATAATACAATTGTAGATATGCATTTTTTATTATTGTATTTATTATGAGTTCGACCTCCCTTTTTTTTTTTTTTTTTTTTGAAGACATTTGTAAAGCTATCTTTTTAATTTTCAGAAATCAGAAGTATTTATCGTTACAATAATTTTTCTCGGCTTCGTTTTTCTTCTGTCAATATTTTATAGTCAGAATTTCAATAATATACTATTTCACAAATTCAGAGGATTATTTTTTAAGAATATAACTCGGCAAATAAGGAATTATTCCTGCTATTCGTAATACAAAACTTTATCATTCTAAAAATGGAAAAAACAATACACTGCGCTTGAGTATAATGTTTTCAATTTTAAAATAATGGTAAAAGCAATTTATTGAATGTAAGATATTGTTTTTACATTCTTAAAACGATTCCATACTCGTACACTGGCCTCAAAAAGTTAAGGCACAACCGGTTTTTTGCGTCTATCTTGCAAATAAATGATGGTAGAAACAAAAAATGTGGAGGATTTGTGCATCAAATTATTTTTTTGTTGAATGCATCATAGGAATTTGTATAAGTATATTGCCAAAATGATTAATAACAAAAACAGCAATATTTGCAGAAAAGTTCATTCTTGAAGAAAACAGAACATCACAGTGTTATGTAAAAAACATAGATCTCATAGAAACAATAGAAAATGGGTTCAAATAAAAATCGTGTCTCCACTTACTTAAATTGCATTGGCGGCATCGATTTTCCATGCTGTTTATTAAGTTGTCGGACACCGGAATATTAAGCGATGACCAGACACAGAGGAAGATTTGTTCCAACTCATGTAACAACCTTGGAGGAGGATTTAAATCAGCAATATGTTTGTCAAGATAGTCCCAAAGATGTTCTATCGGATTCAGGTCTGGAGATCAAGCTGGCCATTCCATTCGTTCCAAACCGTGGTCCTCAAGATGCTCCTCAACAATCCGAGCTCGGTGAGGTCGTGCATTACCTTCCATTGGAATGAAGTAATTACCAATAGCACCAGCATATCAGCAGATGTATCGGTCAAAAATTTCATCCCAATATCTCAGACCAGTCGGAGTTCCTCCATGGAACAAATTCAGGTCAGTGTAACCACCGAGCGAGATCCCTGCCCAAACCATGATTCCACCATCACTATAACTGTGCCTTTCAACAGTGTTGGGTTGATGGTATCTAGTGCAATGTTCCCTTCAGATCAGTAGACGCCTCGAATTAATCTCCAATGTAAATTTGGACTTGTCTGTGAACACCACAGAAACCCATTGCTGCTGGGTCCAGGAAACATGTTCTCTTGCTCACCATAAGCGGATCCTTCGCTGTGGTCCGTTGAATGGAACACAGACAACTGGTCGTCTTCCATAGAGACCTGCATTGTAAAGACGATTTCGCACCGTAGTAGCAGATAGTCTTCTTCATGGTGCTACAAAGTAGTCAGCAACGACCTGAGGCACAGTAGTGGTTCTTCTCCTTCGGACCGAAAGAACTAGGAAACGGTCTTCCACAGCTTTTGTAGCTCGTGGTCGGCCTGGAACAGGTCTTCTGGACACAAAATCTTCTGATTGGTATTCATCCCAAAGTCGCTGAACGGAAAACAAGTCACTATGGGACACTTTGAGACGTCTAGCAGCATCAGCATGAGACAATCCCATTCCCATCCATCCTAACTGCCCGCCATCCTAACGAATCGGGCAAACGACGTGTCTGAGACATTTTCTAAACTCTATTGAATATTGTCATCAAAACTGCTAACAACAGTTGACAATCAACACAACTTACACACAAAAGTACGAAAGCTTGACATTTGCATATTTTTTTCTCACTCATAAAATAGGTTCTTTTCTAGAAAATAAAAGTGGCAGCTATCGTTTTTTCATAAATGGTTTTAAAGTTCGTTATTATCATTCATGCAAACTATGCATTTTATTGTTACTTCAATTTTTTTAATGGTGAGCTTCGAAAAACATATTGTACCTTAACTTTTTGAAGCCAGTGTATTACATTGACTGACCAGTTTTTATTTTATTCTGATTCTAAACTAAATTATAAGATTAAAAATATGAACATTTTAAAAAGGTGATGTATCGTGAGCAGGTAAACGACAGTATGTGCAGAAAAAGGTTTTCGTTTTAGTGAGAAACCGGTTTTAGTGTCAGTACCAACAATAAGGAAATGTTGAAATTAGACGTTTTTTATCGCGTTTTTCTTAAGCGGAAACCAAATAAAATAAGTTCGTATTCTACAGCAAAGCAAACGTTTAAAAGGTGACAAGGTAGCGAAAAAAAAAGAACGAAACATGAAAAAAATGCAGTTACCGAATTTTACCTCCCCACGGAAGTGATATATGTGTATTTACAGACAGCTTATTTTTCAATTAATTACATTTGTAGGAACTTTGCATATTTTGACTATCTCACTCAATGGTTTTTGCATTTAAAGTATGGTAAAGGTAAATTATCTACATTACGGTATAACTGTTTCTTAGAAATGTAGTTTTAGTAAAGTATTTTAATGTAACACAATGCACAAACTATATAAATAAACAAAAGCATAACTGTTGATTTAGATGAAAACATAAACATAGAGATACCTGCCAATCAACCTACACATTCTCCTTGATTTTACCTTGTTCATTACATTTCTTTTTAGACAAATTCACGGTATTATCTCTCCCCTCCCCTAACTTCCATTTTTCTTTCTTACTTTCTTTTTCTTTCCATTACAATTCCCAAATGTAATTTACATTTCCTGTCAGTGTATTGTTAGCAAAAAATAGATCAGTTGAGATTAATATAAAAATTTACAATTTATCAAAATTAAACGTCAACGCACAAAGAATTGTAAAAAGTACAGTACGAAACACGTTAAAGAATAAAAAACTGAACAAAAGGTACGCAAAATTTACGCTCAATAACGATGAGTTGCAACAATTTGACACTCTAAAATTAAGAATGAAAATATTTTGCAAACATGACAAAAAATACATAGAAAATCTCATAGTTGAAATTTTACAAGATGGAAAACTGAAAATTAAACAGAATGAGTATGTATTATCCACATTCCTTTAAGTTGATTCATGAATTTGCAATCAGAGCCGTAAAAAGCTATGATTTTAAAAAGCGAGCTGACAGCTATAAGTTTCACAACAACAATCATATTTTTCGAAATATTTATTAAAATTGAACTATTTAGAAAAACTGAAATAAATGCTTAGTTATAAAAATAAACAAGAAAAATCTCTGTTAGGTCCTTGTTTGTCGGTATAATAGTTCAAACTATTTGTGAATAGACATCCAACAAGCAAAATATGCGATGGAAAGAGAAAAAAAAATAAGAATAATAAGTTTGATTAACCTTTTTACTTAAGCGTAAATATTATCTTAAAAGTACAAAAGAAAAAACTTTCAAAATGATTAGTTGACATTATCAAAGCTGTTTCAAGATCAAAAATAAAGAAATAATTAACTCAAGATGCAGTAATTTTCCCTTTTGCATTGTGTGGAAGATTAGGAAACTAAATAATTTGTTTTTCTATGGCGAACATCTTTCTGAAGTATAATAAAGGTTATAAATTTTAAATCAGAAATTATCTTCTTCAGGAGTTTTAAATCAAATGTAATTATTATTTTCCAAAGAAAAAGCTTTTTTCACATTTGAGAATTAAAATTATTTTTAGTTAATATGGTAAAACAATAAAAAATATATTCTTTTGAAGGCAAAATAATTATCACCATAGCAATACCATTGAAAAATATTTTGTCAGACAATTTCTAGGCTCTAATACTGTTTAATAGTTTAATGATATTTGGAAAAGTGAGAGCTATTTTAAAAAGTTATCGTATTGTAAGTAATTAAATTATCGTGTTTATATCTTTTGATATTCTACCTACTGTTGTACATCCTTTAAATTTTGCAAGACATGCAAACGCGCGTTTTTTAGTTTAAAAAAAAACCTACAGAAGATAGAATATAAGCAATTTTATTACTATTGAAATTATTTTGTGTTGTTTTTCGTAAATCATTGCCAGATGCTTATTTAAAAAAAAAATTACGGATATGGCTAAAGATACAATGCGTGAACGTTTCGAATAATGTAATATGTCCCAACTCAGTATTAAATTTTGAGAATCCTAAGTAAAAGCTTAAAACTTAGTTACGACATGTTAGTCTACAAAGCCATTTCCTTTCCCATAAGTCTCCAAGAACAAAGTATATCTTCAAGATAAAAATTGATTAGGATGAGTTAAGATATAGATTTTTTGCAAGGTCATGGAACGGTTGGTGACGACTTGTCTGACACTTTGAACGATCGACCTATCAAAATCTATTGCTGAAATTGGAAAAGAAACATTTATATCTCCAGAGAACTAACTTTTGATCTTTATGCATTAATGTAATTACCAATGTTGAAAAATCGTCATGAGATTTCTTTTTACTTTTGTGAAAAACTGTTTCATGACGTAATTCTTCGATTTGCTTTGTTAACAATGTTTGTTATAATATCGGTAAGTATGAAGTAAAAAAAAAAAAAAAAAAAAAAACTTGGGTCGAGTGGAAAACCACATATACAGCACAGATAATGATCATTGGGTCCTATACGTACGATTTGATAGCACTATTTGGGAAAAATTAACATTTTTTAATTGACTGTTTTGAAAAAGCGTTGAACTTTGCGTTTTTTTGAAAAAGATACACTTACACTACAGTCGCAATATATTTATTAAGAAAAAAATCATTTAATGTGAAAAAAATTGTAAATTTACCCTACACATAAATAACCAATGAATTATGTTTCTCAAACTTAATACACAAATTGATTCATTTCCCTTTTTGTAATTGAGTTATAAAAGAAATAGCATAAAAACATCATGTTTGATCTAACATGTGATGCGTATATTTTTGCATGAAACATAGCATCTTTTAATGTCTAAATGTAGTCCTTGCCTTTTAAACCTACATTTAGGCATGCAATTATGCTTAAAATTGTGACCGCAAAAAATATTATTATTATTATAAAATAAATAAATATATAATAATAATATAAATAAATAAATATATAATAATAATAAAAACAAATAAATAAATAATTATTGTCAAGCTCTTTACAAAAACATATGGAATGCTGGCCTGAATTAAATTTCCTAGGAAAAAAAAAACTAGTGTCTGTAAAATTGATTCATGGTCAAATGTTAGTAATAGATTGAAAAATACAAATGTCGAAATATTTGGCATAAACAAACAACTTAAAAAAATGCTAATGATACAGTACTGGTTCTTGTAATTTAGAATGTCTATTGGAGGGGGGGGGGGGTGAGGGATAGACAGACGAAAAGGCACAAATTTCTCTTCACTCATTACCCTCTGCTTTCTGATATTTAGTTTTTCTTTTCTTTCTCATCTATGTTTTTTTTAATTATTATTATTATTTTTCATTATGCTTCATTTAACTATAAAGTTTCTAAAACTGTGTTCTTAAACATGATATTTATTAATTTTGAAACATTAAATCTACAGCTGTTATGTTTTCTATAGTTTTGCGGTATCTAAAAATAATTAGCAGGGAGTTATTTTAAATATAATTTTTTACTTATTTTATGTTCGAAAGTAAGGTTTAGAGTGTAAAATTTAACTTAATATACTACTTTATTGAACGTTAAATCTCTTTATACATTAAATGTACGTTTCATTTGTTTTAAAACGTTACAATAAAGCTAATATAGTGGAAAATATGATTGTTGGATCTATTGTAAAATAACAAAGTTAAGATGAGGGGGGATATTCGTTAAACTAAGTTATTCAAATAAAAAGTTTGAAGAAGGTTTATAAAATTGAAAGGTTTTAGGAGTGCAAATTTCAGTAAGCCCGCTGAATTTTTTCTCACTTACTTGCGTGCAAATTTAGGATAAATAATTGTCTATTTCGTTCCCAGTTTTTGCAGTGAAAAACTTTAGGGAAAATAGCTACATATTTTAATCTTCGTGTGTTTTTCTTGTATTATTTTTACTCCATGAATGCTTGACAAAACTGAAAATTAAGCAAGAGGAAAATTCATAATATAAAGCGCATGCTTAAGGTATTCACACTATCTTTTTTTGAATTAGACAGATTGGTGAACAAATCCCGATAAATATTTTTTTTCAGGTGACAGCAAATAAATTGTTTTCTTTATCTAAAATAAATATGTACCTTATTTGCAAGATATATTTAATAAGGGTAAACATTAATTGCTCTTGTTCATTAGTAATTAATTGAATTAAAGATAAAAAGGTTTTTGTTGGAATTGCTTCGTAACGAAAATGTTTATGCACATTTTGAGTTTTCTGATAATTTATAACTTTTGTACTGGTAAAAGAGAAGCTAATAAATATTAATTATGTAACGACTGACAATGGTGCATTAAACAGTCATACCTAAAATATTTCAGTAAACATTTAATTTAATTTATGTTTATTCAAAAAAATGATTTTCAAGATACAATCTTTTTTGCACCAAAGAACCAACAATATGTAATACGGTCAGTCAATAAATAACGAGACAGATGCTATAAAACTGATTTCATTTGACATTTTTCAAAAATACTGACCGAAATTGTTCAAACACATATCCCTCTATGAAAGTAGTCGCATAATTCTGTGCTCATAAAAATCTTTTGGCTGCTGCAGGAAGCAATTACGAACGTACTCCTTTACTTTATCGTCCTAATGAAATTGTTGTCCTTGAAGTGCCTTCTTGAGTTACTCAAAGATCTGGGATCATATGTTGACTTATATAGACAATAAGAATTCGAGCCTTCTACTTAAATTCCCACAATCATTCATTTTTAGCATTGGCTCTTGTGGTTCAGGTAAACTTTTACGTTTTGTCATCCTGTTGCACGATAACGCAAGACCACACACATCCAATGAAAAAAAAAAAATCTTACGGAAATTTTAGTGGGGAGTCTTGAACTACGCCCCCTATAATCCAGTTCTATCCCCATGTGATCCCACATCTTTGGGAAACTCAAGAAGGCACTTCCGGACAACGATTTCATTCGGACGATGAAGTAAAGAAGTCCGTGCGTAATTGGTGCCAGCAGCAGCCAAAGGACTTTTGTGAGCATGAAATGGTGCGCCTTATTTTCCAGTGGTATAAGTGTTTTAACAATCTCGGTCAGTATTTTAGAAGAATATCGAATAAAGTGTGTTTGATATACTCTGCATTTTTATTTATTGACTGACCATCATATAAAGGGTGTCCCAAAATTAACGCAAGATTTGAATTTGCCACCATTTTTTCCATAAATTGTTGGCAGCTATGAAAAAAGAACAATTTGACAGTTGAGAGTTTAGGGTTAGTAAAACTGGGGTGGTATTGTATCATACAGCTAGAGAGAGTGAAACATTTCTATTACTGCATCAGGCATTTCCTAGTCGCGTACTCTCTCATTTCGGTCATCAGAATTGGCACCCTAGATCGTGTGATTTAACATTTTTAAATTTCTTCTTTTGGGTTATTTGAATTCAAAAGTCTATGTCAACAAGCCCATAACCACCCGTGCATTACCGTGTTGCGATACCGAGCGCTAATAACAGTAACTGCTTGACCAGCATCAACTTTCATTATTTTTGAAACAATTGTTCAATAATGAAAGCGCGTTATTGTATCGTATAACGCTCCATTTCTGATTACCCTAAACTCTCAGCTGTCAAATTGTTCTTTTTTCAGGGTTGCCAACCATTTATTGCAAAAATGGGGCAGATTCAAATCTTGCGTTAATTATGGGACACCCTTTAGTATCATTAGAGCATTGGTTTTCGGTTAAACATAAATTTTCATTTTCATAAAGTTATTTCCGTTTGTACATAAAATGATACTAATATATATTTTGAGATCTAATATTTGACACTTTTCAGTTTAAATATTATACATTTAAATGTTTCTTTGTTTATTTTGATGCATATTATATGGCAGGTGCCTACTTTTTTTCTGATATCCTTTGTACAAGTCAAGGAGTCAAGGGAAACTCTTTTGAGTGTTCAGCGCTTAAATCACATTTTGCCGGATCATGAGTATTTTTTCATCAGTTTTCCATTAACAGTAATGTATAAAATTTTAAGCACCGGTATGAATTCAGGTCACAATTTACCCTTCTCCTTCCTAGTATCCCTTCTCCTTCTAACACGATGTTTTCATTCGGTTTTGACATTTCCAGTTCACTCTCGGTACTTCGAAACCATTGGATGGCGGAAGGCGATTGATTGACATGACAATTCGCACAACGATAAGAGTGCGTCATTCTCCGGCACAAAATCCAGTACGGTTAGCTTAAATGCCACAGTTAAGTGCATAATGAAAAGCCCCCAAATTTATTTTTTGCCGTACTAGACCTTTTAATTTTCAGAAAAATGGTATCCAAATTTGAAAAATTGTGAAAAGATAGTTTTAAAGATGTTAATGTTAAAATTTGATATACTACTCATAAGCTGGCCGTCGCTAAAACGATATTTTTCAAGGAATACTTTCATGAGTTAAACTATTAAAATCAAAATAAAAGTAATAAAAACGCTGCATTTAAGAAAAAACCTTGTTTTTTATGTTGAATTTCATTAAAAACATGTATTTACCTCTTTCACCACACAATAGTTCACTAAATAAATTGCGAAAAAATGCTTGCGCTTCTAAACATTGCTGAAGTACTCTTCGTTGAAAGTGACCTGAAAACTTGAGAACGAAAGTATTATCGTTCTCATAAATGCATCTGAAAACATATGTGCGGGTTTTTGAAAGTTTTATGTTAAGAAAAGAGAAGAAGTGGAAGCAAAAAAAAAAAAGAAAAAAAAGAGACAAACTTTCTTTTAGCATGTTTTATGCTGGGCATTACGGCTATACAATTATTTGTTAAATGCCTCAGAGGGTTTTCTTCTTTTTCATGAAACAACTGCTCTACTACAAGTTCATCCAACAAAAAAAGAAGGAAAATTAAAAAAAAAAAAAACGTTTAATGAAGGTTTCATCTGTTTCTTTTTCATAAACATTACATAACACCTTTCAGGACTTTCAAGATAGTACTTTTGCTCTATACATACTTATATACAACATGTCTACATTTAACTTGAGCGACCTCAATTATCGTAATTTAAAACTTTCCTTAAATTCCAAGTACACATTGGAAACATGCTTATTCAGAAAAGTGTTAAAGTGCCTTAAAATGAGTTTCGAATATTGTTATATTATAGCAAAGTATACTGAAAAGTGCTCCAAATCTTTTTCAAATGTGTCCCGCTAAGGAGTGTTGTTGAAACAAACTTGGAGACACATTGATAGCAGACTGGGAAAGAATTAGGGCACAGCTGTGAAATCATTGCAATTTTCTTTTTCGTCGAAATAGAACTTCAACAGCTTTCTTTAACCCACTAGTCAGTAGAGTCTCTCAAAATAAAACTGCTAGAAATTTTGCACAAATAAATCACCTTTGGCTGCGGTCGCAAATGATGGGTAAAAAGAAGTCCTTCTCTGGTTGAAGACCGCTCATTCTCCCACAGAAATTTACAGCTGCCTCGCGAGAAAACTGTAAAGTTAACAGAAAATTTATTTTTATAATCGAAAGAGAATTCCATTGTAAAACGTGGCTTAAAAAGTGTATTACAAATGTTTTTAAAGGAAGGAACCTGTGCCAGTGCTAAAAAATGTTTTGAAATGCGTTAAACGGGTACTTTAAAATTTTAAAAACTAATTTCTAGTATATCCTCAAAATGTCTGCTTCTTTTAAATAATTTGCAGCTACACTAAGCATTTTTTTAAATACTAACTACTAAAATTATATGACCTTACGTAGTGAAGTATGCATTTTTTCGCCTCAGAATGTCGAAATGACCAAGAACTATTTCTATGTACACGTAGTCCGCCGTAATTCTTGTGTTAAAAAAATTAAAATATTTGCTGAACCAATTAAGTATTCTCATAACTGTAACGAAAAATGTGCTTTCAAGTGTTCTAAAAATAAGACAAGTGTCTGTATTCAAAAAGCGTTCCAAAACGTGCTCAAAAATGTTCTGGATATTTGCAGTATATACTTAATTTCAATTAAAAATATTTGATCTAAGCTGCAAAGTGAATATATTAAAAAATCGAAGAAATGTTCAAGAAAAAGAATATATTTGTGCTTAATTTGGAGGAGATTTTGCAAGAGTGATGCAAGGTGGATTTTCTATATTATAGAACTCTTTGCAAATAAATCTTCCCCGTGCCTTAGTTTTGAATACAGTTATCACAGAAAATGTATGGTCGGAAGAGGACCGAACAGGGAAGACCGCCGTATTCTACGTGATGCTAGTGTGAGGTAATGGTTTTGCATTTGACTGTAGTACGAACTAAACTGACAAAATGAACTGTTTAATATCAGTTCTTTGAGAAGTATGGGATATGTATTTCACCGAACTTAAAACGTACTGTTATGTTTCTCTTTAGTGGTGTTAAGCTGCAGCTCATTAGAGATACAAAACGAATATATGTTGCGTTTCTAATGACAATCATTTCTTCCTTTATACCAGTTATGTTGGTGATAAAGTTCATTACATGAATGAGGGGAGATCTGTTATGTCTTTTAAAGAAGTCGAATTTGCCTTGGTGCCAATTATGGTGATGTGTTGGTTAGAACGAAGAGCCTGATCTGAGAACTATACACAGTGGACCTGCAACTGGAACTTATGTTCTGGGGAACAATTTCCTTTGACGGCAGGCGTATTCACATGGTTATCGGTCACACCTTTTCTGGAAATGTGTACGTTAATCCAGGTGGTTCAATCAATTGTGTTGACATTCATGAAAGTAATCCGAGTCCTTTTTTTAACCAATAATAAAGCTGTAAGTCTCTCTGGGTCTATGTCTAATTATTTGTCAGGATCTCTGTGACGCGCATAGTGCCTAGACCGTTTGGCCGATTTTTATGAAATTTGGCACATAATTAGTATATAGAATGGGGATGTGCACCTCGAAGAGAGTTTTCAAAAATTCAGTTTTGTTCTTTTTCTATTTCAATTTCAAGAAATTTTTACCGAGCAAATTATCACAACGTATATTATCAAATTACGATAACGTGGAACCGTAACATGGGTAAGCAAATGAACATAGCAATTGGCGAGAAATTCATCATCCAGTATTTGTAAATATACAGGCGAACCAAATGGCCTTTAAATTTTTTACTACCGGGAAAAGCCGTGCGGGTACCACTAGTAGCTAAATAAATATTGTCTTCCTACCGGTATTGGAACCCAAAATGATCTGAAAATATGACTTTTCCGCCTGGGTCATGTTTTTTTTTTCCTTCAACTGACCATGATTTTGACATCATTGACAGATGACACCGAAGCGGCGTCATCTACAACCAGCATTAACCGTACGTGTACTGACTGAACAAATGCATCAGGAAGATAAATTTAACCTACAGACTGACATCCAGAACCGCAGTGACAGAATTGATGCAATTAATGCCCGTTTGCATTCTTGTATTTAAAATTTAGTCGGTTAGGCAGGGTAATTATGGGACAGGCAGTAAGATAATTATGTGTGAGTATTTCACGTTTGAAACGGATCTTCCGTGGCAAACATTAAGTTTGACCTTGCAAGTTAACAAGTAACCAAAACAAACGTATTACCCAAAACTCAATACTTAGTGAAATTTACGTTCATGTGTTGGAAATGTTTTCCAAAACCTACTCAGTTTATGCAAGACATTTTTACATACCAGTTAGTAAAACTATGGGCTTAGAAGATTTCAGTGCATAAAATGTCAGATTCTAGACCATCTTGACTAGATTGTGTAGTGTTTGCCATCTTTCAAAATAAGCAAGTGTAAAATCCTTTCAAAAAATGTTGAAATATTATAAAATTCGGGGAAAAGGCAAACTTGTGTAGTTTGTATTTACCTATTTTTCTCTCATTGATTATAATATCTAGCTATGTAAAAAAAAAAGTGCTCAAAATACAGACAGTTCATAATAGGTTTTCTAAAAAAGGAGGGTGGCCCAAAGCGGGTAGGTTTTCGATGAACGCTCGAAAATTGTAGTTTTTAGATTTTTATCGTAACAAATTCGGTTTTATTTCTCAGCAAGGTTCTTGAACTTCAAAATAAATAGTAATTTTTGCATTATTTCAAATACAATATTTAGTTATTATCAAACTTTACAAACATTTGAAAATCCCACTTTGACCTACCAATTCGGATAAGCTTAATTCATTTTGGTTTTGTCCATTTACCAATCAAATCTAAAGTTATAAATGAAAAAAGAAATAGTTGACTAGTTATCTGACATTATAAAAAAATATACAAAAAAGTTGTACTTGTCCAATTTAAAGTCAGCACATTTGTTTATAAATCATAGAGAAATAACTGAATAACGTAATAGACTTATTAAGTGCCATGATAAAAAATAACTTTTTAAAGTTGTACTTATTCTACTGAAATAGAAAATCCAAGTCAGCTCGTGAGTCAAGAAGTTATAAATAAATATACAGTGACTCCCAAAAGAGTTCGTACACTTTGAAATTTTTTAGTAAAACCAAAATAACGCGAAACTGAATTCGAATATGAAGTACAATATTTTTTACATCATTCCTATGTCATTCTAAATAAAACCCTGTAGGTTTTAAAAAATATTGACTGATCTTTTTTTCGAAATGAGTCAAAAAACGAACAGACAGAGAAATAATACGCCACAAAAGAAATCGTACACTCGAATATTTTCGAATGAATTCGTGATTAAAACTATCATATGTCGTTTTTTTTTTTAAATTATTTTTGCGTTGTGTTGACCCTTAAAAATCATTTGACTTGAATATTTTGTTTATTTATTCCGTAATATTGAGCTTATTACTTTAAAATGGTTGGTATTCGTAAAAAACCACAAACACTATTCGAAATTTGAATTTTTCCCTCACAGTAGCGCTAAATTGGTTTGAAATGTCTCTGAATTAGTTATTTTATTCCATTCTATAGTAAAGTGCTTGATAAAATTCTTTAAAGAAAAGAATCGGACCGAAAATAAGGTAAGAAAAGGTCAACCGGCAAAGTTCAAAGCGTGATCGGAGATTTACAGTTAAAAAAACTATGAAAAATACACATTTGAGTGCTGTAAAAGTTTCTGCACAGTTAAATGAAAATTTTTACATTTCATTTTCCACTAAAATTGTTCGCCAAGTTCTCTGATTAGCATGATTAAATGGGTCCTCTTCCCGCAGAAATTTTCTTGGCCGTGCGAAAAACAGAATGCTTACGCTTTTCGTCGCAAAATCAATGATAAATAAGATCAAAACGTTTGAGAATTACGTCTTACTTTCAGATAAAAATAAATTCAACATTTTTGGTTCAATTGTTGTATAATTGTAAGTAGAAGAAAAAAATTAGGAACTTAATCTTAAGAACTTAGTTGAATCAGTTAATCAGGACGGTGAAGGTGTTCTTGCGTGAGGGTGCATATCAGCATTAGGACTTGGTAGTTTGGAATTTTTTGATGAAATAATGATTTATGCTGTTCGTTTAAATGTTTTAAAAACCAATTTTAAACTCTTAGCCAAAAATTTGGTTATCGGAAACAACTTTTGTTTTTTTTTAATCAAGATAACGATAACAGGCACACGGTCTTCAACGTTTGCGTCTAGCGCCTCAAAAGTTGTCCTAAAGTTTAAAAAATACACCTTCAATCTCCAGATTTGAACTTAGTGTAATATATTTAGAGATATCTGGAGACTAGATTACAAAAATCGGGCTTTGAAACGAAAATAGAGCTAGGAACTCAAAGTGTGGTTGAACACTTACTCAGAAATTGCACAAAAAAAAAAAGAAAGAAAAAACAATGAAATCTATTCCCAGACGTTTAAAAGCTGTTGTTGATACTGCATGATATTCTACTAAATAATAACTCAATAAAAAGTTAGATTATTCAATAATATAATAGACATTTTTTAAAGTGTACGAAGCCTTTTGTGACATAAAATATCCGGTTTTTTTTTTGGTTTTTGATTTTTAGAAAAATATGTTTTAATGTTTTATTAAATATTTTCATGCAGTTTTGTTAAAAATATATCATAGATCTTATAATAAAATATTTATTCCGAAATATTAATTCTAACCAATCGACAATGGCCTATTTCATTGAAAGTCGTAGGTGTACGAACACTTTTGGGAGCCACTGTATGATTAAATTCTACACCCACTTTGCCCGAAGGCAAATCATTATTTCAAGAATTATATCTTTAAATATAAAAAAAGCAAACGAAATAGTGACTATCTAAGTTTGTAGGTGGATGGTGTCAGAACAACGTAATATTATTGACAATCAAAAAAATAAGCTGGTCTTTGACTAATCAATAGTTACAAAATTTCCTTTTTTTTAAATAAATGTATCTTTTTTTTTTTTTTTTTTAATTTTAAGCCTGGTTGCGCCAAGTCGCTTCACTGCTGCTTCGTTGGGAATGATAAAAACTCGGGAATGTTCATGTAAACACGACATACGCATGCATCGCCGCTTACACACCATGGAGGGGGGGGGGGCGAACGAAGATCTGCCCGCTTTGGGCCACCCTCTTTTATACTATTTTAACTTTTTTTTTGCCGACTAGTACTATATTTCATTAAATACAATTTTGTTAATTAAAATTTGTGTAATCACAATATTTGCTAAATCTAAAATCAAGGAACGCTTGAAACTTTTACCAAAAAACACTTATGTAACATCAATTTTCTAATGAAAATATTTAAAATCCATTTTTAAGCTTTGAAGTTAGATTAAGACGCATGTGAAAGGGCTAATTATATTTTCATTCTTTACTAATTCCATGAACCCTTGATTCAGATTTTCAAAAGGACTTCTTTCGTTGAAAGTTTTCTTTGTAAATTTGTAAAAGTAGCTAAAAAAAAGAAAATATTAAAAGCATTAAAACGGAACCCGGAAAACAGAAACTTGATTTCTAAAGCTTCTTCCACGTACAGCCGATAACTTTGCTTTGAAAATACATTTCATTCTAAAAGGTTTACGTAAAAACGTTAAGGCAGCTGTTGAGAGTGGAGTTAAAGAGACGATGCAATTGTAAAAATCGAAATGTGTACTTTTTCGTTTAACGGGAAGTATGTAGAAGAATAAACACTCCGAGTTAAATTCGGAGTTGTATGGGAAAATGCTTTTTAAAAAATGAAAGGAAAATAGAAGTTTTGAAACGAAAAGTCACCTGAGGAAAAATTCTTTCGCCGAATCCTTTTACTTTAAAAATGTATTTTGGAATAGTTTTATCTTTTTATGCTTTCAATTTACGCAAAATTCTTTCAAAGCGAAATAACACTAAAAAAATGAATGTTTTTAGATTCCATGTATAAAGACAATTTGTTAGAGGCAGTTTAAATGATTCAAGAAAAAAAGTTTGACTTAAAAGTAAAAACAGATATAATCTTCTGAAATGCTGCATAAAAATAAATGTAAGCTTTTTAATCCCTTTTGAGATCTAGTAACAAGCTCCCTTCTTAAGAGTTATAAAAATAGTTTGAGACACATATTTCTTATAAATATGTTTTGCATGTTCAACTGATGGGTTTGAAAAAAAGATAATGTTTTTGAGTTATCGAACATATATTTTTATATATCTACAAAGCTAATAATAATAATAATAAAACATGCATTTTTATATAGTGTAAATGACTAGTTATGGATTTGCATAAGGCTTTTTCTTAAAGCTTGGCTACAAATATTTCAGTTCTAGTTTTGGAAAAAACGAATCCTATCGGTGATGTTTTTTCCTGTAAATTTATTAAGATAAACATTAGAGATAAACTTCAACAAACCTTTTCGAAACTGATTTAAAATCACTCCACACCGCATTTCAAGCAAACTGCAAGAGATTTAAAATCACAATTTCGTTGCTACATTTGTTAAAGCGATGTTTAAAGAATCAATAATAAAAACAACGTCTTTACACTTTGACTATAAAAGATAACGTATATTTTTGACATCTTATGATAATGTATTACCTTTCTGAATGTTTGACATTACCATTACCTAAATATACTAACGTAACAAAAGTCGTAACTCTTACTTTCCAATACAAAAAAAGTTACTTTCTTCAATTTTAGCAATTGATTTTGAGATGTAGTCGGATCGAATGTTAAAGTTATCGGGCGGCGAATTGTCACCGACCGCTTCCTAACCTTGACGAAAATCAATATCTACAGTCATGTTTCAAATATATCAATCAACCAGTGTTTCTTTGCAGCGTATACTTTCTTTATTGCGTTGAAACAATTTAATAAATGTTTTACAGTTTTGCAACTAGCTGCTACTCTAATTTATGTTTATTTTATTGAGTGACCTATAATACGAAGATGTCGATGTACATGCATGTCCATAAGTAATGTTATACGCACCAATGGGGTGGTTTTCTTCAGTGAAAAGTAGAACTTTTAGTCATTGAAATGGATAGAATCAGCAAAAAAAAAAAAAATACACGGACCCAGAAAGTACTTACATTTTCCCAACAGTTTTATTTTAGTTATTTTTTTAAAATGTCCGATTTTTCAAACAAGGCATGATCTTGATGACGTCACAAATGATGCACTTTGCCGCATTTTAGTTTCCACGTTATGATAATCAAGATCGAATTAAATGTTGCGCTCTACGCTTGTTATCAACCATATCGTTGCCAATACGCGTGAGTAAAGATGCGAATCAAATATTTTGCACTGTAAATGACAACACAGAATGGCATTTCATCATTTGTGATGGCATCGGTAGAAGCCTTAAACAATGAAAGCGCTCCGATTTAAGTTTTTTTTTTACATTAACTTTAAACAAATTGTTTAAAAAATGGTCAGATTCTATGCTTTTAAGCATATTCTTTCAGAAAAAAATACTTTCAAAATTTTGGAAACGATCGCA
This sequence comes from Uloborus diversus, assembly GCF_026930045.1. Taxonomy (NCBI): domain Eukaryota; kingdom Metazoa; phylum Arthropoda; class Arachnida; order Araneae; family Uloboridae; genus Uloborus; species Uloborus diversus. The sequence continues at coordinate 44,326,585 of NC_072735.1, forward strand.
TTTAATGTAAAATTTGTTAGGGAAGCAGGGTCCGATTACGATATCGAAGGGCTGAAACCAAATTCTTTATAACTTTAAATGTTGTCTGAAAGAATTTTAGCCATAAACTAAATTAATTTCAGACATTGGAGGGCACCTAAATATCGGGGGTCATATGACAGGGGCTAGTTGGTCTATTTAATAATTAGGCCATATAGGGCAGACGTAAACTTTTTAAGACTTTCGGAAGAAAAATAAGGAAAACAAAAACGTTCTGAAACATTAAAAAACAAATGGACAATTAAGAAAAAATGACTAATTACTAACATGGTTCAGTTTTTTTTTTTTTTTTTTTTTTCGTATTGTGCAAACATAATGTTGCAGTTTGAGTTCATGGAAAAACTTTCTAACGATGCTCAGAAAAAGGTTGGACCACTTACGGTCAAATTCGCTGACTTATAAGCGTACTAGATACCAGTAACGGTCATATTAGCTGAATCTCAATACCCACAAAATGTTTTCAATAATATTAAAATAGGTATTTCATTACTATAAAATCAAATTTGAGGTATCTTGATGTATCAATTTAAGCAAAATTAAAATTAAAAAATGGATACCTAACAAATTGCCTTTAAAATTGTTGTATGAGGAAGAATAAATGGAAATAAATTAATTAAACAGAATTGCTGCATTTTTTGTTTTTATATCAATAAGTGTAGTTTTTGTTCTATCGTTTGTCCTAAATGATAATTTTGAGTTAAAACGGCCAAAACAAAAAAAAAAAAAAAAAATGTCCCATGTATCCATTTTTAAGACTTATTCTATGTGGTCAAATTAGCTTGAAAGCATTTTAGGTATCCTAATTAATTGCAAAAATTAACCTTTATGGTACTAAAAACAAGCTGAAAAATGGGCACCCGTTCAAAAACCTAAATGCAAGAAAAATAATCAATAGGCAACTGATGAGCATTAACATAATTAATGTCACTTTTGATAAAGTCGTGATATTTGAAAAAAAAAAAAAAGTGGTGGAGGTGTACATCAAATGAGCTATGTGGAAAATCCATTGATTATGTTCCTGGAATATTGATTCTAAACTTGACAAAAAGAAATAGAAACCAAGACAAGTATAAAATAAATCTGTCCATTACTGATTGATCTCCCATAACTAGTCATTAATCCTACTGCGTTAATAATATAGCAAACATCTCTATATACAGTGTGTCCCAATTTAACTAGCAATATTTTTTTCTTTTTTTGCAATCGTTTGTCCTACATACATAACTACAATTGTAAAAATGGTCAACAAAAGATGCCTATTGATATTTACAGTAAGAAGCAAAACATAAATGTTTAAATCACGAAACGTAGCTTTTTGTGCTTTCCTTTGATCCTCATATTTCACATTTAGGAAAATACTCTCAATGAAATATAATACCAACACTTTTGTGACTTGTACCACTTTACACACGCAGTCAATTACATTTTGGGGGAGGGGAGGGGGAGGTACATCCTCTTAAATATACAGTCAATTCACGATAGCTCGAAGCTGTATGAGTGGAATTTTCTTTTATCTCGAAGTTCTAATTGGATCCCAAACTTTTAAGAAGACTGTCAGAGCTTCCCATTTCTCGAACTACCAATATACCAATACCTTCCTTTTTTTTCGCTCCAAACTTTGAATTTTATAACTCGGCCTTTGAAGTTGGCCGCTTTTGAAATTGTAGGTTATGCATCTAGAACTAATGGTCGTGAAAATGAAAGTCTTGCAGGTTAAACTTAGAGACATAAACATGATTATTATTAGACAAGCATACCATTAAGTTCTAGAATTTTCCTTTTTTTTCAGTATTGTTACTTTCTTTAACGTGATTTCACATATCAATTCGGCAACACGTAATAATGACTTGTCATTTTATATTTTCAAGTTGTTTTATAGACTAAAAAAACGTTAAAGGTTGTTCATCACTGACTAATACTTTTTTTCCCTTGATGCATTAGGAAGCAAGAATATTTATAATTAGTTAGAATAGAAAAACAATCCAATTTTTTAAAGTTAAAAATCTAGCTTTCTGTGATAAACGAACGAAGTAAATATACTTTTATATTATGTGACTATCAGAAAGAAACTATATTTTCAAGTTATTCTTGAAAAAAAAAAAAAACCCTGTTACACGACAACTCGTGAGGGCCAAGGTCTACTGTGCCCAATTCAGTTTTCCTTACCTGGGTTTCTGGTGCAAGGCAGATGTTCCGATTAGGTGGTCAGTCTAACGCAGAACCCCCAGTGTTTCGTTCCCAAGTACGCTTGATATTCATTTTATTGACCTACTGAAGGGATGAACGGCTGAGTCTACCATGTAATTGATATTAAATTAATGGGAAGTAAAAAAGTGATATCATAACTCACCATACCATTTTCATGAGCGTAAAAGTAGAGTTGGTTATTTACATTTAATTATTCAATTACTATCATTTTGAACTTAAAAAAATATTTGATATCACTTGATACTTTCTTAAAGCATTAAAAAAATTTTCTGATGTTTTGTATTTAAATTAAAAGACTAATATAATTTTATATATATTATTCCTTTGAAATATGCATTAATGAATTTTTGCAAATATTAATCGAATTCACAAAAAAAAAAAAAAAAAAAAAAAAAAAAACATATCCTTGAAAATGAAACAGGAGGGAGAAATTTAAATATTTTTTCCCCGATGGGTTGCAGAACTCTCTAGTTCTTTTTATTTGGATGTGAAAAAAAATAATCCTGTCATTTTTAACTGAATCCTAAAGTGGAGTTCGGCTTATTGAAAAGAAAGAGGAGTATACTGCATTTTTTACTTTTATCGTTTTATGAAGAAAACATAAACATATTTTTCCACTCAAATATGATTTAAAACACTTTCTTTAAGATTAAAACAGACATTCGCAAATGCTCTAACTCAAAGAAAATATATATTTCATTCATTTAAAGCTCATATGTATAGGGTAAATAAATATACTTTTTTCACGCTTGCGACTTCCATTTAGTTTCTTGAATTAGAGGAGCTCGAAGTACTTTATTAACTTAAATGTGTAAAAAAAACTGTAAGCTTATTAAGAAATTCTCGCATTCAATGAAAAACATTTATCTTTAAGAGGAATGGTAGTGTCATTTTTTGTTTACATTTTTCAGAAACGAATGCAGTTTTGCTTTTTTTTTTTAAATTTAGGTCATTTTTATCTTTTTTGAAACTCAACTGCAAAGTTAATTAAACGAAAAAAATATTAGACTAGAATTATTAACAATAAACAACTGTAATATTAATTTATCATGATTGATATATTTTTTGAACAAACGAAGTCGTACACAGTTAATTGTTTCTATTTATCTCTCCTTGATCATAATTCATTACTTTCAGTTCACAAAAAACAAGCTTTTAATTGTATTATTATGATATACATATAGGGGAAAGGGGGTCACATGTGAGCACGGGGCCCGTGAGCATGTTATGTATTACAAGGATAAATTCAAGCAAAACATCTTGAAAAATTCAAAAGTAATGGCAGTATCAATCCTATTTCTTGTCAAATCATTTTGAGCAATGAGCCAGTTTATTATTATGTAGTGACAACGTCTTTGTTTTAGCAAGTGTTGTATGTATTTTTATCGTTGTCTTCTTCACGTGAAAACATAGTTTAAGTTAACTAATAAGCTAAATTTAATTATTGCAAACCATTTTACTAGCATCGAAGTACATTTATGGCAATGTTTAACATTTTAAATTTAAATTAAGAATTTTTTATCGTTGAAAACAAGTTTAAAAAAGGTGACGGGGTACTTGTGATCATAACTTGGGCTCCTGTGAGCAGTTCCTATATCCTTTCCGTATTATAAATATTGGTGTACGATTAATATAAGTGTTAAAAAACAGGTAAAAATATTAAACATTATTATATTGCTACAGTCAATTCATACAATTATTGTTATTTATTCTTTCATTATTACTGATTAATTAATTGTTAATTTTACTTTTTCATTTTTTTTTTAAATTATTTTGCTACTAATTATTTGGACAGCAATTTAGTGGAACATAACATTTACAAGGAAAAAAGACAAAATATTTCACTTTAACTAAAAACTGAAGTTCAAAATAATTTTAAGATTCCTCATCATAGTATGAAGCTTAAGCGCACTATTAACAATTAAACATATAAAAAGAAAACTTTACATAATAAAATATTCTTTGTATCGTTTAGTCTTATAAGTTTCTTTTATCTAATCGATCGAATGATAAGGGCTGTGGAGTCGGAGTCGAAGAGTCGGAGTTGGACTGATTTTGGGGTAAAGAAGTCGGAGTCGTTCAAAAACATGCCGACTCCGACACCGACTCCGGGTTTCTTTTTTTTTCTTTAATTTTCATTGACTCCCCTTACATTAAAAAAAAAAAAAAAACTGACTAGGGTCAGGTGGGGTGGAATGGGTAGTTTATTTATCTTTCGAGTTACAGAAAAGAAATATAATTTAAAAAAAAATAAATAAAAACACTCATGTTATTTACAATAGTTTGACTTCATTTTGGTTCAAGAAAAAACTGAATGGAATCAGTCGGTTTTGCGGCAGCCATCTTGTAAGTTATATTGTAAAAATCAAAACTAAAGGATATCGTTAAAACTTTGTTTTCAGGGTTTTGTTTGCATTTAGATAGCATTTTATTGCTGTTATTTTCATTAAATAAAGTCTAAATTGTCAACTGAGAAAATCAGAAAAGAAAAATTCCATTTTAAGAAATATGTTAAAATGCTTTAAGTGGGGTGGAATGGGTATATTATTAGGCTTATTGACATTAACTGTGAAATTAACACTTTTTCTCATTATCTGAAGTAAGTTGTTCATTTTATCAAAAGTTTTATATTCTGTAATCCTTATGTTATGGAGTTGCTTATGGTTGCACTAAATCTGGTTGAATGGAAGACACAATCTTTAAAGAATGGTTCAAACTTTTCGCAAGGCATCTGAAAAGACATGCAAGCCAACTGACCTATGAAACTGTAAAGCACGCTATCGATAATGAAATTATCATTTGCCTACCACCATGCAATCACTAGACAACGCCAGAGATAACTAAAGAAATTGAAAACCAGTCTGATTAAACTCCAATTCCATTAAGCTTATGTTGAAGTACAATATCTACAGGAGATTGGGTGATAGTTGAATACAGTGTTAAGATATTTAAAAAGTATTTCATTGCTCAAGTTCTAGATACTTTATATACTTGTACCTATGTTGCAAAAATTCTTAATAAGTCTTTGATGGGACATTTTTTTCCCTTCCCCAATAAAGTGAAAATGGAGATTGAAGAGGAACAGACCAACAAAACATAAGTCATCCAATCCTCAATTATCGTGGATATTATACCTTTAATTACAGCGAAATTACAGACTAATATATTTTTACCCTTATATTAATATATTTTTGTGAAAAAATAAAAAATAAATTCATATTTTCAGTCTGAAATTTAATTTAAAACAATACTACCCATTTCAACCCACCCCATGGGGTGGAATAGGTATAAAACAGACTTTGAAATAACAGCTTTTCCACTAAATAATAAAATTATTTCAGTAATAATAACTATGGATATGTGAAGTGTTTTGTTGAAACGTAAAAACCCAGTTCTTTAGTTGTTGGGTGTCAAATTTAAATAGCTTAATAATCATTTCAAAAATACTTGTTTTTATACCCATTCCACACCACCTGACCCTACCAATTAATTTGATTATATGTATAAAAATCTACTAATAAGGAAATAATTGTCATAGTGACAACCAACTGGCCTTATTGTTTATCGGACTTTCTGTAACAGCTACCTACGCCGTCTCCCAGTTTGCTTATTTTCTAACTTAATTTAACTGATAGCAACTGTCAACAAACAGTTTTTGTGTGTAACATTTTCTAAGTAATCAATTTCAAATAATAGTAATATTTTTTTACCTCCATCTTAGTTTTGAAATAGTAAAAAGAATGTATATATCGCTTGAGCAAGTCGGGAAAGTTCTGATGGTGCTTGGTAAATTCAAATAAGTGTTGGCACGAAAGCGCAAATTCAAAAGATTCGATAAAAGATATATATATATATATATATATATATATATATATATATATATATATATATATATATATATATATATATATATATATAGTACATGATTTATTTGTTACAACTCTCAATAATTGAAAGTATATCAAAAATCTTCATATTACTTCTGAAGCTGCCAATCAAATTAAAATTAAAAATTGAGCCAAGAAATGTAGGTATAGTAAAAGCTATTCGTACAAAACTGTATACCGCGCATATTGTGTAAAACCTACTCCAGACGTACATGTTCCCGACCTGTCTGCAATATAGTGCAATATTTTGGTTGAAACTTTTATAATGAAATTAAAGATTTTTTAATCGGGGAATTTTTTTAGACTTAAAGTATTTCAATATTTATAAACCCTAAAATTAAGGTGAGATGTCACCCACCAGATGGGTGTCCCTCGGGATCGGGGGCAGGGGACGTCCCCTCTCAAGAAAAGTTTTTTGACTTTGCAAAAAAGTTTTTTTTCTCTTTCTCTCGAAAATCTTTCTCTAACTCTTCTCTGTGCTTTCAAAAATTGAAAGCACAGGATTTGATCAACATCTATTCTTTTAAAGTTAAAGCGAAGCAAAATATTCCTTTTAATTTTTTTTTAAAAAAATAGGATTTTAAAATAATCTCACTGCAGAAATCGCAACTATTGGGTGTAGAACCTCTATAAAAAGACAGGCCGACATATCCGACATTTTGGTTCCAAGACAGCGTTAGATCCCACCCTGTTTCTAGTATTTATAAATACGTAATAATATTTGCTGGTTGCTATGTCGTAAAACAATTGATGTTACGTTGTTTAAAATGTCACTTAAGGTAAATCTACAAAGTTAATTTCGTTCACGAATTCAACATAAATTTACGGGAAATGTTTACTGTGATGAACCTCATTTTCACTCCTTATTTGTTCGTAATTAGTATTAATTAAATATTTTTTCATTTACAGAATAAAATAATCAAAAATCAATCAGGTAACTCAGCTAAATCGTGGGCACTAGTTTTCTGCAACGAGGTTTTTTTTACAAAAACTAATTTTGTGCTCCTGCAATTTTGGAGCCAAAATGTCGGATCAGTCAGCTTCCCTTATGTAGTGGCCTTAATTGGGTGATTTGATTTTCAAATTGAATTTCTAACGTTGTATGTATCTTAGATTTACAATAAAATACAACGTGAAAATTTCTTCTAAAGGAATTAATATTTCAATCTCTGTTTAGCGGTTTATCCCCCTTCCCATGAGAGGCGGGGTGTGATTTGAAAAAATAAAAATAAAAAAATAACAAAGCCAGTGTCGGAATCGGACGTTTAGAAATCCTGGAGTCGGAGTCGACCATTTTTCTTCCGACTCCGCAGCCCTGCTGATTAGAACATGCTACGAAACTTTAAAATTTATAATAAGAATAATTATATAATACGAAAAAAACCTTCTATTATTGACAGTTACTGTACAATTTAAACCATGGCTGTGGATTCCGAGTTGGAGTCGTTCGAAAATATGTCGACTCCGACTCCGGGTTTCTATTTTTTCTTTTATTTTTACTGACTCTCCTTGCACTAAAAAAAAAGACTACCAATGAATTTGATTACATGTATAAATACCTACTAATAAGAAAATAACTCATTGTGGCAACCAGCTGGCTTAATTGTTTATCTTTCAGTAACAGCTATCTAAGCCGTGCCCTCTTTGTTACCTAACATTTTCTAAATAATCAATTTCAAATAAAAATAATAAATTTGTCATTTCACGTCAAAGCGTCTAATGACATGTGCCGCCATGTGTCCGATTTTGTCCATTATTTTTTTCGGATATCTATAAGAAAAGTCCAAAATATTTTTTTTTAGATTTTTTGAACAAATATTACGTTTTGGAGAATTTTTTCAAAAATTCGATTTTTGATCATTTTTCGGAGTCACCGTTTTGGCATAAATGTTGAAAATCTTCCTAATTTCTTTACTTTTTAACCAGTTAAGCTCATTTTGTTATCAATTTCAAGCCCATACTTTTCTCTTTCGGTGTAAACGCCAGAAAGTATACCGTAAATAATTGGGTGTTTCCACTCTTTATCAAAAGTCAGTTTTTATGTTTTTTCAATTGGGAGATTAAATAAGTCAAATCTCTGAAGTACCCACATCGATCTGCAACATTTTTGTTTTTTTGTAGCATATTGCAATATTTCTCTTGCTATGTAGAAAAAAATAGAGGGGTGTTTTTTGTTGTTTCGAAATAAGAAAAAAGGTTTGTTTTGCAGAAAATACAAGTTTTCTATTACTTTAAATCCCTTCTAAGCTTAAAAAAGCCCAAAAAAATTTTAGAACGAATACTGGACAGTCAAGGGATTAAAATTGATTTGTATCAGTAGTTAATCGCTAAAAAGCTCTCCACTTTGAAAAAGAAAAGTGTAAAAACTTCCGTTTCAGACTTCACAAAAAAAAAAAAAAAACTTTTGATTGAATTTGTACTATATATTAAGAATAATAATCTCATGAATAGTTTTAAAAAAATTTTTTTGGCATTATTTTGTATATTTTTCAATATAAAACATAATATATATATATATATATATATATATATATATATATATATATATATATATATATATATATATATATATATATATATATATATATATATATATATATATATATAAACGTTGGGGAAGTAGTTCAGGTAAATTTTAGCACTTTTCTAATCGTGCCAAAAAGCAAAAAGGAATTATATTCTGATTGCAGAAATAACACTATAACGAAAAAGCAAATTTTTAAGCGAAAAAAAAAATATCCTATTTTTTCTTTTAATTATATTAGTTGAAAACTTATCTTCAATATTAAAGTACAGACTCTAATTCAAAACTTTTTATCAGATAAATCAATTATTAATGTTATTCTTTAAAGAAAGTAAAGTTATCTGGGAAATTTCTGCTGTTAAATTTCACATGATTGTCTTTTTCTATCTGACCAAAGCAATTTTTTGCTGAAAATTGCTCTTATCGTCAAATACTGACTGGATTTGATCTGAGTCGACTTTTTTATTTGTATTTGTTGTGTGTTCTACACAAATGCAGAAGAATTTATACAATTGTTTTGCAAGAAAAAATTTTCATCCTACTCGTGAGCACTTTTTAAATGAAGGAAATATTTTTCAGCACCTGTTATCTCTGCAGAACAGGCTTTATGTAAGAGTAACAGATTACTTTTGGTCCGGCTTCGGATTTAAAGAAGAAAAAGTTTATGGAGTAAAATTTGGAAATGAAAATTCAACAGCGTAGTACATAACTGCAGAGCAGTCGCTATTCTGAGTAAATTAATAGCCTAATGAATAAATACAATATTGATCTGCTACATATTTTATTTTAAACGTATTTTGTTGCTTGGGAATATTTGGATAATGTCGAACATCTAAGGAACTCTCTAATTGCAGTATTAACTGTAAATTCACGAATCCGTTTTTAAATATTCATGATCTTATTTTTCTCTATAATACAAATATCCAGGCACTTTGTTCCAATGCGTTTTGGGTTGCAGTTAGAAACGTACATGCTGCAGAACAAATTACTTGGTAATTAAAAAAAAAAAACAATTCACTTTATGATTTAAATACTAATATTTACTCTTGAAATATTTGACCTATAGTGAAACTGCAAATAACTAACTGAAAACAAATATTTTTAAATTTCATGTAAAGATTTGTTATTGAAAAAATGGAAGATAATACTGTCTTCTCAATATCATGTTTTGACATTTTATTACATAGTTTAACTTTTTTTTAAATTATGTTTATTTACGTATAGAATTATTCCACTTGTTGTTATAGTGAAAACTGTGTTGATGAACAGTTGAAGTTTATACAACAATTAGGGCTAAGAGCCATTGATGCCAAGGTTTCCCTCAAGCTTTTTGCTGCGTAGTGGTCGAAAGATCAGGTATGGCCACTCTTCTTCCTCTTGATCAGCTATTTGTCCCAACAGAATTAGGTGGTGTCACCCTTCTTCCTCTTGAGACACCAGTGGTCACAACAGGATCAGTTTGGGTCACATTTCAG